>NC_072895.1:80909090-81212121 GCF_027943255.1 Anastrepha obliqua | reverse complement strand
GTGTTCCACCACGATTACGTACCAGAACATTCATCCGGAGTGGTCGCCGCCAAACTGCGTAAATTGCGTTATAAATTGCTGTCGCATCCCCCGTTTTCACAAGATCTGGCTCCCTGCGACTTTTTTTTGTTCCCTAACATGAAGAAATAGGCGCGGGAAAAAATTAGTTCAAACGAGGAAATCATTGCCGAGACAGAGGCGTATTTTGAAGAGTTCCTAACTTTTGGAGCGGTTAAAAAAATGGCCGAGGCGTTGGGAGAAGTGTATCATTGTAAAAGGGAACTATGTTGAAAAAAAAGAAATTTGAAAAAATTGTGTCTTTATTCTCTTATACGAGTACTTACTTACTTATACATAGTATTCCCCTCCTTAAATCAGTGACTGTATGTATGCATACGATGTAGTTAGTGGAATATGGGACAATACTACACACTCGATTCTTTCTGAAATCGACTTCGACGATTATACTCTTGTTGGTGCTCCTACTGAATCTAGTGACTAATTATATCTGCCACTCAGAAGCGGCACAGAGCTACAGACACATCCCATCGCAAAGCAACGGGAAAGCGTGCATATAGGTACATATTACTAAATTGGTAACAGCGACAAAACAGCTGATCTCTATTTTCTTTATGGGAAATTTAAAATAAGTAGGTTGGCGGCCGCCGTAGCCGAATGGGTTGGTGCGTGATTACCATTCAGAATTCACAGAGAGGTCGTTGGTTCGAATCTCGGTGAAAGCAAAATTAATATATTAAAAACATTTTTCTAATAGCGGTCGCCCCTCGGCAGGCAATGGCAAACCTCCGAGTGTATTTCTGCCATGAAAAAGCTCCTCATAAAAATATCTCCCGTTCGGAGTTGGCTTGAAACTGTAGGTCCCTCCATTTGTGGAACAACATCAAGACGCACACACACCATATAGGAGGAGTAGCTCGGCCAAACACCTAACAACCAATTATATATATATATATATATAGGTGTAACGAGAATTGATGGGGTTATTATAATCAATAGCCATTATTCAATTATTAAATTAAATCAAATGATTACTTATTAAAAGCTTGCTCACTTTTAATATTCGCGTTTTAACACTTCCTTACAAGATGGTGGATTAAGAAGGATGCAGAAAGTGGAAAAAATTAAATCCTCTTGGGCAAAAATGGTAAAAAAAAGTGTTTTTCGAAGTTTAGCCATTATACAGCTATCTTATTAATGAATTATTTCATAGAAGAAGCGGATATAATAATTTTAATAAGAAGAAGTCAATATAATAATTTTAAAGTTTATTTGAAGTCACATATTAAAAACGAATCGGCCTCCAGTCACCGTTGCTGCAGTTCCCGAAAGACAAATCGAAAGCATTGAAGGAATCTTTTGTGTTTTATGGGGTTAGGTGTAGACAGAATTGTGAAAAAAATTGGATTTTTTTTTGTGCATTTTCTTAAAGTATAGTATCTTAAAGATATTGTGTGAAAATTTGAAGTGAATCCGACAAATACTTTTCGAGTTATTAATCAGCTAACAAAGGGCGCTCGGGCGTTCCGGAGCGTTCGAGAGCAAGTAGCTGGATGCTGCACGTATGAAAGCGGCAGATAAGCGCGCTAACGGTAACACTCGAGAAGGTAGAATGCTACGTAGGCAACAGCAAATCGATATTTTGAAAGCTGCTATGACGGCAGAAGAACATTATGTAGTCCAGGAATAGATAAATAATTCGTGTAACTCTTTAAAAATCGATAGTAAAACTTTAAATGAGTTTTTCTCAAAACTATGTTTTTTGAACTGTGATCACTGTAACTTAAGGGGTTATACGCAGTTATGACTTTCAAAAAAATCGATTTTTTTTATTGCATTTTTGTAATGTACATATATTCAAAAGTATACGCACGAAATTTGAAGTAGATCTAAGCAATACTTTCGGAGTTATACCTAAATATGTAGAGATGCCTCGGCACGTTTTAAGGTAGGTATTGAAACTTTAAACGTGTTTTTTTCAAAACGGCATTTTTCAAGTCGGTGTACACGATACCTCGAAAACGGCTTGTTTGATCGGTCAACCGTTTTAACTCAATCTTTAAAGATACATTTAGTAATTAATCGTTCCTTTTGTAAATCTGATACTTATTTTCCATTTTATAATCAATTTACGGCCAAATTTTAACGTAAAAATCGAAATCATTTCTTTTAAAAGCTGCCATTTTGTGAAAATTCACTATTTTGATTAGCTGAACGATTAATTACTAGATAATCTAATATATTAACAGAATTTGTTTGGTTTTTTGATTTCAGATAATCCAATCCTGAGTTACGATGTACACCGTAAATCGTCTTTTTTTAAAGGAGGTTCCAGAAATCGCCTGCAGCGCGCTCTATAATCAACATTTTCATAAATAAAAAATTTTGTTACGTTCTTGAAGGATGCTTTTATAACCGCCAAAAATTTTCAAATTAAAATATTCTGAAGTTTCTTCAGGATAAATCCTTGACAACCTGTCTTTTATTTGCTTCATAACTGCGTATAACCCCTTAAAAGTCGAGATTTCAATAATATGTATACTGCTTTTGAAAAACATAAAAAACTCGTGCCTGATCGAAGGATTTTTTTAAACAATTAATTGTCGGTCTTTTTCTCGAAAATCTGAAAAATATTTCCTGAGGCCGCCATATTGTTAAATTTGAAAAAAAGCTTCGATAAGGCACAAGATTATCTATTAATAAAACTAATTTCTCTTGTCCGATTGATTTTAGATGAATCTCCAAGGACTTGTGATGATCACCGCAAGGGACTTCTGGAGAAACGGGCTCCACACAAACAGCGATAACTTTTACAATTATTAATTTCTTGCTTGAAATTTTGCTAAAGTCAAGTCGAAATATGATGTATCAATGCTATGTTTTTATTTTTGTAAAATAAAGCAGTTGACGAGCAAAAAAAAAAATTATTATTTTGGGCCTCTGACTACCCCTAACCCCTTATGCTTGTACTCCTTGGTTATTAACTAATTTGGCAATATGTATATAATATATTGTATAAACGAGTTTATAGGTACATGCATGGGGTTTGCTTTTGCAGTGATTTGAATTACACCGCCCGCCAATCCCGCTCAGAATATGCGAGAATGAACTTCTCGTTTGTGCACTCTTCAAAATAATCCATTCGGCTCCGGAAATTCCTCTTAGCTATATGACGCTCTGAGGTTTCTTTAAAAATTTCTTCAAGTTCTATTCCAATTCTATTTCTTTCTTGAATATAAAAAGGATGTGCATTTTCTATCACAATTTATATTTTGTATAACAACAGACCATCAACGAAAATAATTTAAGCCTGGAATGGAATAGAAAGAAAACAGTTGGTACTGTCGAAGCGACAAATGTTAAACAATGAATTGACTGCCTGTTAAATTTGTCGCCGGCATAAACATATGTATATAAACATATATACATATACCAGAAAACAAAAATGTGTTAAACGAGAAAATACATTTTAGCGCAATGTCGAGAAAATGACGCTTGGAGTTGTTAGTGCGAGTTTTCAAAGCATGAACGTTTTTTTTTACATTTCCATATGTGAAGTATTTTGTCTAATACCCTGCTGAAATTGAGTCAACTTAACATATTATATATGAATTACTTTCAAAAATAGTGCTCCGCACTGACCCTTTATATTTAACGTCTTTTTCACTTAGAGTCTACTGGACGGTTTTTTACTTACGTTGTCTTGCCAGTTTGACCCGCACATTAGCCCACATTTTGAAGGCATAGTAAAGCAGGAATACAACAGCATGTTCCAACAACCAGATTCCAAATACATATTGAATTTTCGCCAAACTTGACTTGAAGGTACCCAAACCAATGTACACTCTGTAAAAAAGCAAGAAATATTAATAAATCTTCAGCTCGTCTTATCATGAAAATACTGACCTTCCTTCTGTGAAATAATCGTATGAAATGCTATGTAAAAGTAAAATCAACAATACTGCGCCAAAAATGTGATAAATTGTGCGCATGTGGTCGACTTCCAGCAACGCCGTGAGATACGATTCGCGCACAACGAACACTTTTTCAGGCAGAGGTCGTGGTTGTTTTTTATGTTTGGCCGGCTGTTTGCTTTCTGCATTTGAGTCTTCCGTTGTGCTGGCGAGAATTGTTTTTGAATCAGTTGGGGCATGATTAGACCCTTCTGTGGCTAAGATGCGATTGCTCCACGTGCTACCGTTCTGTGGCTTGGCGAATGCTTTGAATTCGTTCAATTGAAGCTCATGTTTGCGCAGCTCTTGTACGACACCTTCAAACTCTTCATGTAAACGTTTTTTGAAATCTTCAAGCAAAACATTTTGCAAACTCTGTAATCGCTCGTTTAGGTAGTTGGGTTCGACGAAATTGTTATTCAAATTTGTGGGATCTGTAAAATGAGTAAAAGTTTGACATAAATAAATTGAGATGGAATATTTTTGTTTTTTTTGTATTGTATAAGATTTGTGAGATTTTATTATGCTTAGAATAGAAGGGGTTAAATTTTTATTTGGCATCTTTCACGTATCCATAAAGTAACAATTTTTCTATGGTTCAATTCGAATTGAAAAAAAATTTTAAAAACTACGTCAGTCCCTAGAATTGTGAAAAACATACATAATCGAAAGGTATTCAGCTATTGAATGGTCATAAATCTGAGTTTAAAAAGTTTTATTGAATACTTTATTTGCGCTCAGATTTGGTGAAATTTTTGCGGTGATTACGGATTTCGTTGGACCAAACTTGTCCAATTGGAATATTTCAACAAAAGTTTTACAGAGCTGAAAACCAAATATTACCTCTACTTCACACAAATATACCACAACTTTAGTCCCCATAATTTCGCTACGACCCTTTCGAATGCCATTACATTTTTCAGTTCTTCCATTCATATTTTTAAAATTCTCTGTCAACTTTGGAAATACTTTGCATACGTATTTATTAGGTGAGGCCTACACGTTTAACAAATATCACGACATTTGGAGCGATTTGCCACTTGAAAAAAAAAAATCTTGGACAGTTTTGTGTTTGGAGAAGTCAGTTGTGTGTTATGGTGTTCCAAAATTAAAAAGTCGGACTAGGCGGTCAAAAAATGTGTGGTGGTTATGGGATCACTTGAATGCATTAGCAAAGCGGTGATTTTACGGTTACCTTCTGGTAGGCTAATTCTCGAAAATGTTCATAATAAATTTTATACTTTATTTTATATGTATAATTTCTTCATTCTCCTTAATAATTATTTCTTAAGGGGTCCGGGTGGTCTAGAGCTCGAAAATGAATTGTTTTGTACAATAAAAAAATTGAAAAATGATATTTAAAATTTTAGGCGTTTAATTTAACTTATTTTACATACAAAAATTAAATTTTTTTTATTTTAAAAATGGTGCTGAAGTTCAACCACCCGAAAAATTGGACCTGGATGGTGTTGTCCATTTTGGCTTTTCTATTTATTTGAAACACAAAAACCGAAAAAATTATTAGTCAGTATGACTGTAGGAAAGGAAGGTGCACTGGCTACACTCAGCAGATGGGCTGCCAGTTGCGGTCTCAGAGTCAACTCTGACTAAACGGAGTTGATGCTATTCACCAGAAAATACAAGCCTCCACCTTTTAAGCTTCCTAGACTTAACAACCAGTGTCTTACTCGTTCATCGGAAGTCAAGTATCTTGGTGTAATACTTGACCCCAAGCTCCTCTGGAAGCTGCACATAGAAAATCGAGTTAAGAAGGCCAATATAGCCTTCTACGCCTGTAAATCTATGTTCGGCAAAAAATGGGGTCTCGAGCCACGTGTCGTACTTTGGATGTACAACTTAGTGGTTCTGCCAATTTTGACATACGGTTGCCTAGTTTGGTGGGTAGCTCTTCAGAAGGGCTACAACACCACTTAATTCCTGTGAATCTGCAGGTTAAATCCATTGCTGTTCAGAGTGCTATTAGGCTGAGGGAGATTGGCCTTTGGAGACAACTTCCTGTAGGACATAGTAGTATCTTGAAGCAGATCTCCCCTTCCTTCACTGTTACTCGCACCGACCTCTCCATCCGCAAACTGTGCTTTGAGGGTTGTGCTAGGGCTATCTTTCCGAGCAGGCAAGATTGGAAAGAGAGGAGAGTCGGTACGGATATAGATGCCTGTGTTTTCACTGACAGATCCAAAATGGAGTCTGGGGTGGGAGCGGGGGTTTACTCTAAATCAGCCAGCATTTCGGTCTCCTTTAAAGTGCCGGAAACAAGCAGCGTTTTTCAAGCAGAGGTCTTCGCGATCCTGCAGGCATGCAAAATGCTTCGGGATCGCTGTTGAGAGGGAGACATTAATATTTTTTCCGATAGCCAAGCTGCAATCAAGGCACTGTCTTCGCCGTATTGCAGCTTTCTTCTCGTGAACTCCTGTAAGGAGGAACTCAAATGCCTTGAACGTGCAGGAAACATTTCCCTCATCTAGGTTCCTGGGCACAGGAATATAGAGGGAAATGAAATTGCCAAGAAGCTTGCCAGGAAGGGGTCGGCAGAACCGGTTCCAGCTGTCCCCTTCTCAGACATTGGTATCCCCTTGGCCGTCGTTAAAGGGAAACTACACAATTTCTTTCTAAAAAAAGCGCAAGACAGATGGAGGTCTGTGTCATTGTGTGCTATTTCAAAAGCACTATGGCATCAATATGATAGAAACAAAACGTTTAAGGTGATGGAAATCCCCCGCCATTCAATTTCCAAGCTCATTGTGCTCACTGGTCACTGGGTGATCGGCGCTCATGCAGAGAAGCTTGGAATTCCGAACAACCCCTATTGGAGAAGCTGTGGCGATCCTGCACGGAAAGAGACCGGGAAACACTTTCTCTGCAAATGTCCGGCTCTGGCGGCTAGGCGCTTGAGATTCCTTAGCATGCCCTTTGGGGATGACTTGAAGAAATTCTCCAGCCTAGATTCCTTTTCTCTCCTCCGCTACATCAATAGCACAGGATGGCTGTAGACGGTTTTCTCTCCTCCCTAAATCCTTTCACAGGTAGTGGTCCACATTATGGTATCAAAACGGCACGTAAGTGCTACTTGTAGTGTACCTGGGGTACTCTTGCCATCTTACCTACTTACCTACCTATGACTGTAGCTATGTCCCGTACTAGAACAAAAAAATATAATATGACAAAATGGCACGGTTTTGGATTTGACACTCTAAAAATCGGGTTATTTTCAGTTTTTTAATAAAAAAAATACGAAATAATGGAAATAAAAATATGATTCAAGTACGAGCGAGAGCCATTGATGTTGTGAATAACATGTTAAAATTTCAGACGATTTGGTTGAATAGTTTTTTTTTGACAACACCAGGCCGAAAAAAAGTTGTTTCGCGATAACTGAGTTTAAAGTTTGAGGTACACGAGTGCGCGGGCCGCGGAAACCAGCAAGTGGGCAGTTGAAGCGGGACTAAAAGTAAATCCTGATAAGACGGACTTAGTACTGTTCACCAGGAAGTACAAGATTCCGAACTGGACCCATAGGTTAAAATATATACTAAGGTAATGTTGGAGTAGGAGTAATGTTGGATATCGAACTAACGTGGAAGCTCAATGTGGAAGAACGAATGAAGAAAGAACTCTATACCTTATACGCCTGCAGAAAAATGGTCGGTAAGACATCGGGCTTATCTCCACGACCAATACTGCACTATGGCATTCTAGTATGGTGGACAAGTTTGAACAAGAAGACATACGCTAAAAAATTGGAGAAAGTACAAAGAGTTGCAGAGCTGCAATGCGCACCACTCCTACAACAGCGCTGAACAGGATACTTGCCCCTCACCCAATAGACTTAATAGCAAAAAGTTCTGCGAAAAAATACGTCTGCGGTTTGGCTTTTGACATCAGTTCAAAAGCCTTATGGACGCAACCGAATATGCAGAGGCTTAAACGCTAGTTCAGACTACGTTATTCCTCAAGCTTATTGCAACAGGGAGCCTTAGGTAGGATTAGTAAAGGATGGAAGGCGGAAGGATCAACTTTCAACGCACTACACTTTTAACATAGTATACGCAGTCGGTTCCAAAACGAAGAGGGTGTTGGAGCTGTAGTGTTCTGTTCGGAACTTCAATTACCGGACTACTGCAGTGTGTTCCAAGTCGAGATCTACGCGGCAACGAAAGCAGCAGACTTAGCCATAGAGAACACTCCTCCGAACGCTCAAATAAACGTTTACATTGACCGGCAAGCAACCGTCAAGGCAATAGCAGCTGAAATGACCAACTCGCACTGCGTACGACAATGCCGGAACAGGATTGATGAGATAGGAACTGAGAAACAAGCCACAATCGACTGGGTTCCAGGTTCCAGGTTCTTCCAGTAGCTAGCACGCCGGTGTACAATCACTTTTCTGCAAACAACGACTCGATATAGATGCAGCAATAATTCAGGAAGCGAATTCAAGATAGGAAAGAACCAACCCATACAGGATCGCGAAAATCATGCTACGCGTGCACAATGTCAGGTCTACAAACTAACTTTTATCTCTTCCCAGGAAAGAGTGTAAACTTGTAGTGGGGATACTGACGGGACACTGTCTCACTCCATAGTCCATGCGGCCAAACTGAAGCTAGTGCAGAACGATACATGCACAATATGTATCGAAGTCAACGCGAGAGGAGCTCTCGAACACCTACTCTGCCAATGTCATACACTTAGCAAAACACGAATAAACTGCTTAGGTTCTACATCATTTTCAGCATTAGTAAATATGGCAGAATAAGATATTAGCAGCCTACTTAAATTATCCAACTAAGTCTAACCTAACCTAACCTAACATTTGCGAAACATTTCTGGATGATGCATGAATTGATGATGATGCAGATGTTGTTTCACGTGTTGAAATATTTGCATTCCTATTATGCTCATGTATGAAATTCCAAAATGAAGAAAAAAGTTGTTTATAATAGCGGCCGCCTCTCGGCGGAATGTTTGAAGTTCCCGGTGTATGTTTTTAAATGGGGGAAAACGGATTATCTACTAGTACATAGTATGTATGTACATATACTCGTATAAGTGCCGCAAGTCTGGTTTTTATGTTTTTTCTTTGTGCACAACGAGTAGAGATCACCCCTAATGTTGCTAAGCGACTGTTGGATGTGAATTAGCTGGTAGTACACTCCACCCACACACACATATAGTATGTGGAAGGAAGGAAAAGTGATGAATGCAAAACATCGTTTTTGTTTTACTTGAAAATTTGTAAAATTGTAAAATGTTACAAAATAAGGAATTGTCGGTTTGTTTTTCATAAAAAACTTCAAATTATCTGTTTTCGACAGTTTATTATGGATGTCGTTACACTTTGATGAGGTCGCTCATTGTCGAGTGCAAATTTATGTACATTTCATTAATTTAATTTACTTTTTGTACATACCTACATATGTATGTACAGTGCTGAGCAAAACGAAAACTTTTTCAAAATAAAATAAGGTTATGAAAATACAATTCGCTGTACCTCTCATTGTGAAATTAAAGGCTTGAATGAAAAAATGGTTGTATGTACCTATACTGGTATAATTGTAAATAGGCATATTACACCTTTACATATCTACTCGTATAAGAATCTATAAAGGTACTAATACAATAACATTTTATTGTTTTTGCTGGTGTTATCGCTATAAATCGTATTAAATTGACTTTTCTAATGCGCGCAACCCTTCTCTGAATACTTATCAAATTGCTGGTTGAACTTTAAAACAGTCAACGAGATTAGGAACTTAGGTGCCTTGTTTAGCAGCAAATTTACATTTTGCAATCACATAAACTAAAGTACGTATGGTGCAAAATACGTCAATTGCATCCATTTAAAAAAATTTGATGAAATTTGGTGAAGGTAGCATTAATTAGAGAAAATAAATGTGAGAAGAAATATTGAGTACACCTCCCCTTCCCTCAATTCCCTCTTTACACGATAGATCGTTCCCATAAAATTCGTGGAAACAATTTTCCATTCACTAAATATATTATAAAAAATAAATTATTAAACGGCGAGAGCAAAATCTAGTTTCAGAGACTTTTGCAGAGACTAATTTAAACGCTTTGTACATACGTCGAAAAATATCATCTCTGAGATTAAAGAAAAACTCATAAAATATTGAAAATCGTGTTAAAACAAAATAATTCATGTAAAAAAAGAATTTTTGTTTCTGTTTAACTCGAGTTAAATCAAATTCGTGTCAAAAGCGAATTAGGTGTAGTTGCGAGATACACAGCTCACAACAAATGATAGCACATTTTATACAAAAACTAGAAAAATTCTACAAACTTTCCATACCCGTTCCGTGGTTTTTGGTAACTGCATCCATATATGCAGGTTATTAGATTTTAGTATATTAAAGTCCAAGTTTGAACTAATTTTTTTCCTTGACGCTTTGCGCCTTTTCTCCATATAACACGAGCACGAAAGTTATTTTTGTACTATACTTTCATATAAAAATAATGAGCACTAAAAACAAGACGATGACAACAACCGATGAAGCGACGCTTGCAGTGTTTGAGAGAAAGATTCTGCGTAAGATTTTTGGACCCTTGCACGTTGGCAACGGCGAATATCGCAGGCGATGGAACGATGAGCTGTATGAGCTTTACGACGACATAGACATAGCGCAGCGAATAAAGATCCAGCGGCTACGTTGGCTGGGTCATGTCGTCAAAATGGATACAAACGCTCCGGCTTTAAAAGTATTCGATGCGGTACCAGCTGGTGGTAGCAGAGGAAGAGGAAGACCTCCTCTGCGTTGGAAAGATCAGGTGGAGAAGGACTTGGCTTCACTTGGTGTGCCCAATTGGCGCCGGAAAGAAACGACTGGCGCGCCTTGTTAAACTCGGCCAAAATCGCGTAAGCGGTTATCGCGCCAATTAAGAAGAAGAAAAACAAGAAAAGAAAAATAGTTAAACTGTGCTTCCGTTTTATTTTGAGTGATAGGTTCAAAATTTTGATTTTTTTATGTGATTTTTTGATGTTTGTTTATCGGTTTAAGAGGCACATACCAAATGTTTTCTGTACGATTGTACTTGTGTACCTTGTACCTTGTGAAAAAAAATTAAAAAATAAAAAATTGAAAAAACGTTTTGATAAAAAATTGCAAAAGATTGCAGGAATATGCGTAACCGGCGCTATAAGCAAAATTCCAATAGTGACAATAGAAAGACTTCTCGCCTGGCATCCAATGAAATTAGGAGGAAGAAACTCAGCCAAAAGATCTGCACTAAGACTGAGAATGACAGGACAATTCTCACAAAGTTTTCTTGGTCACAGTAACAAACAGGACATAAACGGAAGGTCAGACTACGTTATTCCACAGGTAAACTACGGCAAGAGGCTTGGTAGACTGGCAGAAAGGTTTAGAACCCGATATCCACGCGTACAATTTGTTTACAGCTGGATCCAAAATCGCGGAAGGAGTAGGAGCGGCTGTCTTTTGCCGCAGTTTGATCTCCAGACAGTCTTTTAGGCTTCTTGATCACTGCAGCATATTTCAAGCTGGATCTGTGCTGTGACCAAAGCAGCTGAATTAGTGTTGGAATTTACTTCCCTCGACACCCGCCCAAAGATTTTCATCGATAGTCAAGCTGCTATTAAAACAATAATGGCTGTAATTACTAGCTCGGAAAGCGTCTAATACTGTAGAGCTCTGCGAGAATGGACAGGCCACAATGTATTGGAACTAACTCGGAAGCCTTGGGTTGCTAAAATAACGCTACAAACTTGCAACACGAAAACAACCAACTTTATTTTATCACTCCCAAGGAAGGAATGTAAAATATTGGTTAGAGTACTGACGGGACATTGCCCCACTCTATATCACGCAGCTTAACTGGGAGTAGTCCAGAACGACGCATGTAACTTATGCAAAGAATAAAGGGCTACGTTAGAGCACCTCATTTGCCACGGTCCTGCTCTAAGCAGAACTCGCTACAACTGCCTGGGATCGGTATACTTTCCTTCTCTCAAGGATATTGCTGACAAAAGTTTTAACTGTTTATTAAAACTCGCAAAAACATGTATCACGAACTATGTTTAACACGAACTCAGCAACAATGGCGACTCTACGGACCCTGGTGGTCTATGTGAGATCTATTCAGATCAGTCAGATGTATCTAACCTAACCTTTGGTAAGAAAATGTTTTCTAACCTTCATTAAATTTTTTTTCAAATTTCGACATTATTAATTTTTTAGATTTACTTCTTAATTTCATAGTTTTTTGTACAATCAAGGCGATTCAGACTGTTATAGGTATGTATGTACATACATCGACAAACAATAACTTTATATTCTTATAATAACATAATTGGCAAGAAGAAACAAAAACTGAAATATAAGAGTACTTCCTGTAAACTTATTTAACATTAATATAATTATAAATTATTTGTCAAACTTCGCGGGATTAAAATTTCGCTCTAGTTATTTTTTTCATGAGTTGGCAGCACTGTTAATAACATCTGGGCCAACTTTCATGTGAATGTCATTATCAGTAATATATTTACGCTTGTGTTTACCAAACGACCAAGAGTGCATTTTTCGATTTTTACGATGTCTGATTTGATTGAGCAGAGAAGTGCCATCAAATTTTGTTTACGGAATGAAATTTCGGCTGCGGAAACGTTTAGCATGTTGCAGAAGGCATTTGGTGATTCGACCATGTCGCAGAAAAATGTTTATAAGTGGCACAAAGACTTCAAAGAGGGTCGAGAACGTGTTGATGACTTGGAGCGCTCCGGACGACCATCGACGCACATAGGGGTATTTGAACAATCTAAGGGGCCAAAAGTATTTTTTGGGTTTAATGTGTGCTAATGGATGTTTCTGAATAAAACCAACTAAAATAATGAACTTAAAACATTTATTGAATGAAATATAATATGAGAATGAAGAAAGATTTACAAGATCAAACATAAAAAAATATAAACAATTAAAAAAAGCATCCAATCAAATGGTATTATCTAGATTTTCTTCATCGCAACGTGAAGAAAATTCTAGGTTTGGATCGGCAGGCATGAGCATTTCCAATGTTTCTGGCAGAAATGATTGGGACTTTCTTCTTTTTATTTGCCTCCTAGAGCTCATTAAGGGGTCCGAGCTTAAAAGGAGGCGGTTAAAAATATCCCTGTTGCAATTTTCTCTAGTAAATTTTCGGGCAAAATTTAGCCGGTAAGAGCGGAAATGCTTATTTCGGGCTTCTGCAGCCTCTTCAGAGAGCTGGCCAATTGGTAACAAAGCACTCTTTATTATAACAGCTCCATGAATAAGTATTTTGTGCATTGTGGGTGTCATGGGACGCCACGGATAAAGATCCACATATAATCGAGCAGTTTCTGTTGCATAAATATCATATTTTTCAGGATTAATTTTATGACCACTAGAAATTGTTTCTAGAATAACTTTCAGTCTATATATTAATTCGTAGCTGATGCCTGTTATATCGGATGCTAATTGAGGATTGTCGAAAAATCTTCGGCTTGTGTTACCGTCATTGGTATTACCGAAATTCGCCTTTGGCATATCTATTAACAATCCCGTTTCTTGGCGAAACCTGTCCTGGATCTCTTGTTTTCTCTCTTTCTCGAGGTTTTTTTCAGTTTCTCTTTTTCTTGCTCTATATTTTTTACTGGCAACTTATAAGCCAAAGGGAGAATGCTCTCAAATATTCTTATCCTGGCATGTAATACCGAAAGGCCGAATTGAATAGCCTCGAAATTAACATCTATTGTTTTATCCAAATTGTTGAAATCCTTTGAGGTTGTGCCGTAAATGTAGCAACGACTGGTTGATGTGGTTCCTGTGGCAGCATTACAGACCTTTCCGTCAACCATTGTCATTAAAAATTCGTGTTTCCGACAAAATCGAGGAGAAGATGGTGTTGGATTTTCCCATATAGTCTTTTCCATGTTTTGGCCGCATACTAATTTTACAGGAACAAAGTAGCTTTGAAAAATGTTCGTATCTGAATCCGTATCATTTTCAATCTTTTGTTTGAACTGGGTCTGTTGGGACCCGTCGCAACCCCATTTACAAATTAATTTAAGGGTCTCACATTCTTGGACCTTCAATGTTGTTAGTACCTCTTCCAGGTAGTCCGATAATCGTCTAACGGTAAGGTCGACCAAAGGTTGCAATTCGGCTTCCGCACCTGTACTATTTACAGTGCAACATTCTGGTGGCGGATAACACTTCTTTTTTTCTTTTTGTAAAAGACTATAACAAGGAAAGAATTTCTTATTTGTTCTTCTTATTGTCTCGTATTGGTCTCGTGTTAGATCCGCATCGATGAACATTTGCATTGCTTCCTGGACAGATAAGGGGCAAATTTTATCTTTTGATGACTTTGTTCGATAATAGGCCTTTTTATATTTGGTTTCGCGAGTTGGCGAAGTAATGATTTCTTTTAGCACATTCGAAGCATCTCGTTTTCCTGACTTTCTTAATTCTACTTGCGCAGCATGCACGATAAGGTTTTGATCAAAATTAGAGCGCATTTCCTCAGTTTTTCTTCTTTTACTTCTTTCGCTCAGATCTCCAAAAGATTTACTCGGTCGTCCTGTTCGATTTGAAGGACTGTCAGCAACAACGGGAATGGCGAAGGTTCCGTTCAGCGAAGATTCATTACTTTTTAGGAATACCGCTTCTTTATAATGAGCTTTAGTCCATCGATTTTTAAATTCTGATTTGAAATGTGCAAAATTGCTTTTCAACGTCTCAATTTGATTGTCAGAGAATCCTTTAATAGACATAAACTGATTTTTCAAGAAATTTAGCCTTGCCTCTATGTTGGGTAAATTTTCATTGTTCATGAGGTCAAACAAGTACTTTCTAGTCACAATCCTCATTCGCGATGCTCCCATTGAACCTAACACAAATAAATATTTCGCTTAATCCCTTGTAATGGAAAATACCTTTTTCATAAAATTTTACCAACAACATTCAAAGCACTAAAATACCGTTTATCCGGACTTATCCGGATCAAATTCTTTGATGAATTGTCAAAACAAGGTACATACTAAACAATTACAATCGAATCTTAACCGGATCTATCTCGATAGTATTACTTATTGACTAACAAATATTATTTGAAGAAAAAAAAAATAGTTTGAGAAGGTGTGTACTTATAGGGTTGAAAAGTTAACTTTAATACTTGAAAATTATAAAGATTCTAATTGATTTCATTCATTACTAACCTGATGCTTCAGAATCCATAACTCTTTACTCCGCTGTTGAACACAAAAACATAAAATTTCACTTTTAAAGTTTGGGTTTTGCAAGAGTGCCGAGAACAGATAACGTACACGAGGTGATACGATCGAATTCCGACTGCCGTTATCGTATGTCAAATGTTTGTAGGGTGCGCGGGAGGGGCTGGCTTTTGTTCTCGGAAGGGTCAGGTACCTCAGGAAGCCATTTTTGTAAATGTATTTATTGTTTTGTTAAATGGACTTTTGACCCCGTAGATCTTTCAAATACCTGTATGTGCGACGTCAACAGATGACCAACACGTCAATAAAGTGAAGGAGTTAGTGCTCAAAAATCGTCGGTTGACTGTTAAAGACCTTACTGATATGATCGGAATATCATAAGGATCTGTGAAAACCGTTTTGAAAGACCATTTGGGCCTACGAAAAGTCAAATCTCGTTTGGTACCGAAAACTCTCAATTTCTTTTGAAAAAAAGTCGTCGCGTTGATGTGTGTGAAACAATGCTTTCAGACTATCAGGACAAGCTCAAAGGCGAGGCCAGACCGAAAAGAGCACGTCAAAGTCGTTCAAAAATAAAGGTCATGATGACAGTTTTTTTCGATTTTCGAGGTGTGGTGCACTATGAATTCCTTCCACCTGGCCAAACTGTTAATAAGGAATATTATTTGAGCGTTATGCGTCGTTTACGTGAAGCAATTCATCTAAAAAGACCAGAATTATGGGCCAACAACTCTTGGTTTTTGCATCACGATAATGCACCGTCTCACACTGCACTCGTTCTTCGCGACCATTTCGCCAAAAATTCCATGCATATCGTTCCGCAACCACCGTATTCGCCTGATTTGGCTTCGTGTGACTTCTGGCTATTCCCAAAACTCAAGAGACCACTCCGGGGAACCGTTTCGAGTCGATTGAGGAGATAAAAGCTGAATCGAAGAAGGTGCTGATGGCTATACCGGAAATGGACTATTTGGGATTGGAAAAATCGTTGGCATAAGTGTATTTCATCGAGAGAGAATTATTTTGAAGGGGATGAAACTGATTTACAAGAATAAATAACGATTTTTCATTTTACAACCAAATTCACCTTACTTTTTGCCCACAGTAGTAAATAATTAAAAAAAAAAAAAAATGTGCTGAAGTAAAAGCCAGGATTTTTTCATTTAAAATTAAAAAAAAAAAATTTTAAATATAAGTAATATAAATTTTATATATGATAATGATATACTCAATTTCATGGAAGAATTTGATTATACTTCTTTTAAATTATACTCAAATAAAAGCTGGGAATTTTCGCTTCAAAATGATATTTGAGTTTTTATGGGGAGACAAAATTCTTGATTGAATTTTGATCTCGAGCACACTCGATGCGGTGCAATCGATCAACGAACAAATCAACGTGATTTACAACACAACTTGGATTTTTCTAACAATTTGCACAACAAAAAAATCTAAATTGCGAACTCTTTAGCCGTTTTATAGTAGAGCATCTCACCGAATTAGAAACATATGCACGACTATGTGGCTTTTGGATTTGCGGTTGTCATAACTTTAAATTTCCTTACTTTATTTTCTTTGCTAGATCGCGTTTAGAAAATGCAAACTTTATAAAACATTTTTCTATAATATTTTGAAATTGGAATTACTGTGTTAACAGTATGCAATTATGCTTACTCATACTTTGCTTTGACTTGTCGCACACTTCACACATCAGAGTGACTGAGAGATAAGTCTGCTTTATTTAGTTATCTCCTGCAGAGCTCGGCGAGAGGCTAGCGCACGTTTAAAATTACGCTTGGAAGAGTCTACAGCACAAATGTCTTCCTCCAATTGCCAACTTCAAAATTAAAAAAAAAAATGCACATTAATGCCAAAACGTTCAAGAATCCGTCAATGATTAGTTTTATTGTTTGATAACTATTTCTCGCTGCGTTTCTCATTCATTGATTTCATATTTTTCGCTATTCAATAACCAGCATTATAATGAAACTTAATTTAGTGCTAGTTTAACATCACAAATAAAAGTTAAAACAATTTGTCTACTTTAATGTGAATGCGGGGGTCGAACATGAATCTTCTGCTGAAATGCCACGCTCGATCACACGACGTTACCGAAACGACCCGGATTTATATCCGGCACGGACTGCTATTCCAGCAGCATTTCCCAAGGATGTATGGTGACTGTTTATGCTGTACAACAACAATCACGATCACTTTGCTTTGCCTTAAGTTTTTAATACTCACTGCGTTTTAATTGCATTAATGAAAGTAACTAATTTTTTGGTTATCAAAAAAAAAAAATGCTTTAGCGTTACACAATACTGTATATGAATAAAGTTGAGTTTTCCGCGCTTTGTACCGCATTGTTCTCATTTAATTTTTATTAAATAAAAATACATCAAATTTTGTTTTTATTGAAGATTGTTAATATTCCACTTATCTTTAGTTTTATTGGATGATTTACGAACATAATTTAGCAGTTGCGAAACTTTTTTGTTCAACGTGGGGCTTGACTACCGATTCTGCTTCATTATATATTCACATACAAATATGATGCATGGTGATTTTGTTTTAATTATTTTTTTTTTTCACAAAAGTTTCACAAGCGTCAGTTTAAAAAGAATAACATACGACACAAAATATTTTAAGCGCCTTTCCCTATAACACCTTAATTCTTCCAATTGCATTACTTTCGATTTTTGTTCAAACTTAATTTTGTTTTACGAAAATTTGGTCTTACCTCTCTTTAATTGACCATTTGGTAGTGATTTAATTTGCTCACTTTCGGCACTTTTTATTTTTTCTTCCGCCATGTTTTTTTTGCAAATCACTTTTGCTTTCCTTTAAATTCGCATTCGAGCAACGGTGCGCGGGAGAAAGAAAGAATCAGATTTTTGTTGGTTTTTGATCGATTTCTTAATCTTTATATGTCACTGCTTCCTTCCCTGATGTTGAGTTGACGAATACTCTGCGCTTATTGAGTATTGTCAACGCTTCGGTTTAGTTTTATACGCCATGCAGTTGCTATAATATTTACAGGGAGTCGATAGCGATCGATGATTACCTAGTGAATACTATTGTAGTGGTTGTTTATTACATTCACTTCTTCTCAGTTCGTTGTTAGTGTTTGTGTGCTTCACTCTTTTTACCTCCTTCTCTTCTACAATGAAATATGCATACGCATATATGTTTGTACGAGTATGGGACTTTTTGGACTTTTATGATGTCGGGCGCAGATGATTAGCCAAGTGCAAGTACAATAGTTTGTGTGGAGCGTCATAAAATCAGCTTAACAGGAGTGCAAAATAATCAAACGCCTTCGGTACGCACTATTTGTACTTGCACTAGAGTGAGTGCGGTCAAGAGCACTGATGTAGACACATACACACATACATACATACGTAAGTACAATATGTTTTGAGCGGCTGATCGTGCTCTTTCTACCGATGCCCATCAGATGAATTAAATTTTAACGATTGATGGAGAAACTTAAAACTATAAACGGTTGAACATTGAATACATTAGGATCGTTGAGAAGAAAATTTTGAGAATTATGGAGTTTGGAGTTAGAAATTTTGTATTTCAAAATTGTATATACAATTGCATATACAATTAAAAATTTCGTTTCGGAATTCTGTGTAGAATTCTGCTGTACAATTCTCTGTTGTTGAACTTCTTCAAAGAGCGTTGTGATGAACTTCAAATATAACCGCTGGTCTTTTCAGTTTTTGTTTTGTTTATAAATTAATGTTTTTTTTGGCGGTAAAC
Source organism: Anastrepha obliqua (assembly GCF_027943255.1). Taxonomy (NCBI): domain Eukaryota; kingdom Metazoa; phylum Arthropoda; class Insecta; order Diptera; family Tephritidae; genus Anastrepha; species Anastrepha obliqua. Next base: position 81,193,134 of record NC_072895.1, on the reverse strand, counting down.
TAGATTATCCTTACGCTTTAATAAAGCTTTTCAATGTTAGGTGACCTTTATGAAAAGGTTTTCCGTGTGACAGAAATTCTAACGGATGTTTGTTATTGCCTGCCAAAGAGTGAACTCTATTAGTAAAAACTGTCATTTGCTGTACACTTTTTACGCTGACTTTTTATGCGCGTTTTTTAAGTGGCTTTTTTAAACTTCTGCCAATTATCATTTGTGTGAGGCTTTTCTTTGTTTTTAATCAATGTAGGATTTAACAAAATCTTCAATTATTCTAATATTTTTCCATCCGATGTGAAAGTTTTGTTAATAAAAATGAGAAATGCAATTTAAAAAAATTATTATTCAACCGCTTCAGACATTTACAGCAATTTCAATTAAGCAAGGGACAGAAAAAGAGATGGCTCTGGAGAGATTTTTATAGATCACGACCTGAATGGTGAACGCTTTGTTATATTTCCACGTGAATTAACAAAAAAGAAAAAAAGGAATGTTACCGCCAACAACAAAATGTCTCAAGCTGTCAACTTTATCGTTTTCTCTGCATGTTTTAAACTGCTTTAATAGCCCCAAAATATTTAGTTTTCATACTTTTATTTTGTGGCCGATTTAACAATAAGACAACAAAATAAATTATTGCTATTTTTATTATTTGTCTATACCTCAATTAGAAGTTATTTTCGGGAATTCTTGGTGCCTTGGTTGTAATGCATAAAATAAAAAAATAAAAATCTTACAAGTTTTGAGATATGGCACTTTGAGTTCCACGGGCATGTAAATACCCAAGAGGTAGTAGCGGGTTAATATAGATTATAAATGGTTGTTTCAAGTGAATCCAATACTGAACTTCCAGCACAATAAAAAGTCGTAAAACATTGGCTAATCTATTAATGCTAGTATAAGAGTGTCCGCGCCTCAATGTTGCTGAGTTGTATGTTACTATTAACTTTTAAGTGCACATGTACTTGGCTAACCGATAATCATTTACATACACACATATTTAAGTGCATTTGCGAGTACAAAAAAAAATAGATACTGGCTGAACTGTGAGATTATGAAAAGTACAACTTTATATGTATGTACGTATATTTAAAAGTTTTTATACTTATGAAAACGTGATAGAATAGAAAAAAAGTATTGCATAAATACATCTGTTGGATTGAGGTTCAATGGAATATGTACTAGAACAAACCCTGCAGGAAAATTGAAGTCTGCTTTGTTTAGATAGCTGAGGTAAATCCACACATTTGGTTAAATGCATTTATTTACAGAGGCAGCACTGAGCCAAACGCAACGTGGAAAGTGCAAAAAGCAAAAAAAAATATCTAAACTATCTGTCAAAAGAAGTTTTTCGAATAACGGCCACCACTGGGCATGCTGTGACAAGCCACTGAGTACATTTTTCACACGAAGAATTTTCTCACAAAAGACATCAGTTCAACATCAGAAATTGAAGAAGAAATTCGTTCTAAAATGTCACGAAGGATATATGCGTTAGGAATGCCATGAGTATTAATATCCAGATTTCGGAATATTTGTAATGTTATCTATCTATCTTTTACAAAAAAAAAAAAAAAAAAAAAATCAAAACGGCACCGTTTTTTTTTATACAATATAAAGTAGAAGTATTTTAACAAGGGATGATAAAATAAGCTGTGCTGAAAATTTAAGAAAAAAAGACTTCGAATATTAATTCATTCATCATAGCAAGATTTACGCCTTAACAACGCTTACAATTTGTATTACGAAAATCGACGCTCTGTGAAAAGTATTCATTGCGCGCTTAGGTTAACTTATGGTGTTCAGTGATGAGGCTCATTTTCACGAGCCCATTCACGAACAGCCATTACATCCATTGAAAGCAACCGTTTCGTGCGGCCTATGGCTAGAGGAAGCATCGGCCTATATTTCTTCAAAGACGAGGCTGGCGCCAATGTAACAGTGAATGGTGAACGCTATCGCACCATAATAAGCGACTTTTTGATGCCGGAAATTGAAGCTCGTGATCTCCACAGCATTTGGTTCCAACAAGACGTAGCTACTTGCCGTACAGCCCTTGAACAATGAATTTATTGCGTCGTCGTTTCGCAATTTATCTCTCGCCTCGGACCAGTGGATTGGTCTTGGTGGATCGTGTGATACCACCCTTTGAAAATTGTATTTATGTGGTATGTAAAGTCTAAATACTTTGTGGACAAAACAACTTCGATTGAGGTATGGGAAGCCAACATTACTAAAGTTATTCACGAGATACCGAGCGAAGTCCTCCAGCGAGTAAATAAAAATTGGTGTTTACGGATGTCCGCATAACGGCGCAGTTGCGGCCAAAAATAATAAAGATTGCCCAATAAATTTGAATTTTCGTTTTTTTATTTTAATTTAAAATCCAATACCTCTAAATTGATCGCTTTTTACATTTTTGTTTAATAAATTTAACGTATTAGAATAAATTTAGGTTTAGGGAGATAGGACTGCTGAAAATGCAAAGTATATATAATATATTTTCAAATAATTGTGTGAATGAGGTACGATACAGATTAGGTTAGGTTAGGTTGTAATAGTTGCCCAGAAAGTGGACCCACTTGGACGAAAGAAATTTGGTTTATCCTCTGTGATACCATTGATAGAGATAACTTTTTAACTTTTATAACATTAATAAGTTTAACATCATTTATTAACATTAAAAACAAAATTTTCTTCATGGGACTACGCCCGCTTACAAATAATTTTTAATTATTTACACAAGAACCAGAACATCCAATTCCTATGTAATTTCGGTCACTGATCCCGAAAATTCCTCTAATTTTTATAGTTTTGAATAAAATAAAAAAGAAAAACCTTAAATTTCTAATACCTGGAGAACCAGGTAATCGTTCAAAATTAATTATAACACATGGGTCGAAACTCGTTTTGTTTTTGTTAAAAATTAGCTTTATTCAGCAACGTAATTTCCATCAATAACAACGCACTCATTCCAGCGCCACTCTAAAATTTAAATACTACTTTTGTAGCACGATTTATCTTTTGCCTCAAAATAGGGCTCAGTTTCAGCGATTACCTCTTCATTCGAGTGAAATTTCTTACCGGCGAGCATTTTTTTAGGTCTGCGAACAACCAGTAGTCGCTGGGAGCAAAATCTGGCAAATACGGTGGATGTGGGAGCAATTCGAAGTTCAATTCACGTAGTTTTGCGATTGCTCAGAATCATCAACACGTTCTTGTTTTTGGTCAACAGTGAGCAAACGCAGCACCCACTTTGAACAGAGCTATCTCATTATTGCTCATGCAATATAAAGCTAACACCTTCTTTAGATATCCTAACGATGTCAGTTAACTCACGCAACTTCACTTTTCGATCATTCAAAACGATTTTGTGGATTTTTTTGATGTTTTGTGCTGCTACCGCCTCATTTGGACGTCCACTGCGTTGTGCATCATCGGTGTCTCTACGATCACGTTTGAAGTCAGCAAACCATTGTTTTATTGTTTTTTCTGATGGAGCGGAATCCTCATAACACTTTTCAAGTCATTGCTTTGCTTGAACGGTATTTCTTCCCATCAAGAAGCAGTGTAAAAGTAAAACACAAAATTGGTTTTGATCCATTGTTTTGAAAATAACAAAACTAACGTCACTCTTAGCAGAAAAACTCACGAACTAATAAATAGAATCTAATGCAATTTTAACAGTTATCTTTTTAAGGCTAGTACTGAAAAAAAGGAGAATGCAATAAAACTAGTGCCATCTATGTGTTAGGTTCCGGACTTTCCAGCCCATGTGTTATAATATAATATATCAAATTAAAGGCAATTAAATTTGCTATCTCTCGCATATGTTTGATTTTTAATGTAATATTTCATTTTGAAAGCCTTCAATATACTTTATTTACAAAAAAATTATAGAAATAAAGGTTGTCAAAAAAGTCTTGCGGTATTTTTATTGAATTTTCAATTGTTCATAAAATTGGTTATAATAATGCGATTTAAGTCAAATATGCGCCGTTTTGTTCGATGACGAGTTCCCAACGAGATGCCAACTTCATAATGCCCCTCTTATAGAAGCTCGCTTCCCTATTGTCAAAAAACTCGGAGAGCCAATTTTCACAGGACTCTCTTGTGGACAACTTCCGACTACCAAGCTCGTTCGCCATGGACAGAAATAGGTGGTAATCACTTGGTGCGAGATCCGGACTATACGGTGGATGCAAAAGAACCTCCCATACGAGCTCCCGGAGCTTCTGGCGCGTCACCAAAGATGTGTGTGGCCTGGCGTTGTCCTGATGGAAGACAATTCGGCCTCTGTTGATCAAAGATGGCCTCTTCTGCATGAGTGCTGCATTCAAGCGGTCCAGTTGTTGGCAGTACAGGTCCGAATTGAGCGTTTGGCCATAGGGGAGCAGCTCATAGTGGATGATTCCCTGCCAATCCCACCAAACACACAGAAGAACCTTCCTGGCCGTCAATCCAGGCTTGGCCACCGTCTGGGCAGCTTCACCGCTTTTCGACCACGACCGTTTGCGCTTCACGTTGTCGTAAGTGACCCACTTTTCATCGCCAGTCACCATCCGCTTCAAAGACGGATCGATTTTGTTGCGATTCAGAAGCGATTCGCATGCATCCATACGGGCAAAAATGTTTTTTTGCGTCAAGTCGTGTGGCACCCATACATCGAGCTTCTTTTTGAATCCAAGCTTCTTCAAATGGTTTATAACGGTTTGATGACTCATGCCCAGCTCTTGGCCGATGCTACGACTGCTACTGTGCCGGTCTCTTTCGATCAATTCAGCGATTTTATCGCAATTTTTGACGACAGGCCTTCCGGGCCGTGGCACATCTTCGATCACCTCTGCACCAGAACGAAAACGTTGAAACCATCGTTGTGCGGTGGAAATGGAAACTGTATCGGGTCCATAAACTGCACAAATTTTATTGGCAGCATGAGATGCATTTTTGCCTTTATCGTAGTAGTACTGTAAAATATGCCGTATTTTCTCTTTATTTTGCTCCATGTTTGCGACGCTATAACTCACGAACGACTAGAAGCAAACAACAATTAATCAAACACGTGTTAGCACGTGAAAAGAGCTTTCCAAAAAGCTCTAGCGTGAACCGATGCGACGAATACAACTAGAACTACGCGCTTGCAAAGACAAGCTTGCGGAAATACCGCAAGACTTTTTTGACAACCTTAATTTATACTGGTTTTTGGCACTATAGAAATATACAATTTTATAATTAAATTAATTTGGATTTTTTTCAAAAAGATTTTATTATAAATTCTACAATTTAACTTCAAAAAATAATATATTATTCCGGAATTAATACCGAGATTTTCGGAACCCCAAAATTCAGAGGTACAGAGATCCCGGAATTTATATCTCTATTTGACATCTGCTAAGGGGTGATCTCTATTAGAAAAAAGTTTCATAATTTGAGATTTAATGTCCGCAATGGGATTAATTAATGTGGGTTTTTTTAATACGTTTTTGTTCTAAATTCTAAACTTAAACATAAAAAACTAATTTGGTACCCCGAAATTCAGAGGTACCGGGTTCCCGGAATTTATATCGCTATTAGAAAAAAAGTCAAATTTTGATGTCAATTTGATTGTCAGAGCCACCAACAGGTAATCACACACAAAACTGTTCGGCTACGGCGACCTAACCGCAATACAGAATATTGGGCTATTCTCAACTTTTCGCGCGCGCTTTCAAAGAGTTGATATAGGTACGTAAATAAAATTATTTCAAAAAGTGGGAACGAATGTTAATTGCAAATAAGTACAAATTTAATAAAACAACTGTTATTTTATATTTTGAACTTACAAATAATATAATAAATACACAATTTTCTCGTTAGGAGACACTTCGTCTTGTTGGCGTTCACCTCCACATCCCCCAATGAAAACTTTCACAAACACACAAACGAGAGCTAAGGATAATTTCACTGCCATTGAAGATATGCAGGACCTTGTGGAGTCTACTACTGTATTAGAGCGCGAATTCGGCCGCTAAGGACTGGCGCTGACTTAGTTTACGATCGATACAAGACACAAAAGACCATGAGGTCGAAGTGCAAACCTCACAATAAGTCTAGTTCACAATCCTCTAGCAAAAAACGTGCTTATAACTTCACAACGTAAGGTCGATGCCGCCGAATAAGAAATCATTCAAAGTTTTAAAGCCCGGTGATTTCCTGTAAGAATATGAGCAATGACCAGGCCACGAATATCCAGAGTATGTTTTAATTATGAGAACACTTTTCAACTAGAATTGGGTCGTTCCGTTCCGAGTTTGTTCACTTAACCCGGCCTATTAACTGAACTGCTGAACTAATTCTTTGATTTCCGTTCTGTTATTTCTTTTCTTCTATGATGTTCTTTTCGTTCTTCATGTTCATGAATATCATTCGATGTACAGAGACTTGGTTAAGAGTGCTGTCAGGATATTGCTTTTCATACCTAGCAAAATGATTAATTGCTAAAATTATTACTAATAACACTGACATTTATTAAAAAAAAATGTTTTGTAACTTTGTTTTTTATTCTATCAGTAGGTACTTTTGGGTGCTTTCAGATTGGGGGACGTACTATCGACCTATCGGGGAGATATGCAGCTACTTCATGGCCGAGGAACGAGTGGATGCTTGGGGTTCTAGGGAAAAAACACGCCACCATTAACATCGCGGAATGGAGATGCCAAATCATGCAGCGGTGGCAAAGCCGACGGGACATTGAATCGAGTGGCAGATGGACGGCGAAGCTGTTCCCTACAATATGGTAGGTAAATGGGTTCAAAGGAACTTCGGCGCAGTACAACAAAGCGAAGCCTCACAGACAGAGATATAAGATGACGAGCCTGTGGTATGAATCTGGCTACAAGCATTGCGGACCCAGACGTCGGTGAATAGTTGTTGTTGGAGTGGTTGAATATTTCCACTGAAATAATCCTAATTAGTGACCAGCACCGTTTTACTACCACTGTCTCGTGTGATGATGTCTTTTTTTTTCCAAGTCAGATCCATTTCGTGAGGTCCAAGTATAACAGGATGTCTGAGATTTCCTTAATTAGCTGTAAGAACGGCTTACCGAAGGAGCGGAGTCGGGCCCTAGCTAGCCCTGGACATTCACATAAGTAGTGGAAAAGTCTTTCCTTCACCCCTTCCGCTTGACAGCTTCTGCAGATGGGATTGAAGTTGAATTGAGGTTGAGTCTGGCTGCATGCTCCCCTACTTTCCAATGACCTGTAAGGGTTGCAGTGATGCGTGAGATGTTAGGTCGAGAACATCCTAATAAGTGATTCGCCCTTTGGATTTTGTGTGACGGCCATGTGTTTTTTGTTGTAATACATGTAGTTAAGGCAGGCAATGGCAAACCTCCGAGTGTATTTCTGCCATGAAAAAGCTCCTCATAAAAATATCTGCCGTTCGGAGTCGGCTTGAAACTGTAGGTCCCTCCATTTGTGGAACAACATCAAAACGCACACCACAAATAGGAGGAGGAGCTCGGCCAAACACCTAATAGAAGTGTACGCGCCAATTATTTATTTATTTTTTTTTATGTAGTTAGTTGCTTCCATCTTCTTTCGGCTAAAGCATGATAGTGTGAAGCAATGTATGCTTTTATTGTGTTCAGTGGTGTCGAACCTTTTCTTGCTAGCTCATCCGCTATCTCATTACCCCGCATGCTCCTATGACTGGGAACCCATATCAGAGTAATTTCAAGCCAATGATTAAGCAGTTCCAGCTCCTATCTACACTGTAAGACTAGTTTGGATGAAATGGAGTTGGAGTCGAATGCCTTTATAGCTGATTGACTGTCTGAGAAGATAGCTACTCTTGCACCATCTTCCTTGTAGAGTTTTAGTGATTTGCATGCTTCTCTGATCGCTAAAAGTTCTGCCTGGAACACGCTGGGATAGTCAGGCAGACGAATTAATAGGCTGAGTGGCTCCGAATGGAAGTCAGCTCCCACACCACAGTTCATCTTAGAACCGTCGGTATAGATTTCGATATCATCTCTTCCAACCACCTTCCCATTGCTGCATTCGGGTTTCGTCAAGTCTTTCTTGAAGTTAAGGTCTGGGACTGTGTAGTCCGATCTGTTTTTGAGCAGCGAGGGCCCCTGTAGGAGGATCTTACTGTGTCCGTACGTCCTTGCTGTCCAGCTTCCTATGTCTCTGCGCTGCAAGTAGCGATTGTTTTAATGTCTAGATCTAATGGTAGCAGATGAGTTAGTACATTGAGCGCTTCAGTAAGACTGGTGCTAAGCGCTCCTGTAGTTAAGATACTCGCTGTTCTTTGTATCTTGTTCAGCTTGGTTTTGTTGTATTTTTATTTTTCTGTTGCAGGCAACCAAGCTAGTGCCGCATAGTTAGTTTTTGGCCTTACAATGGCTGTGTAGGACCAATTGGATAGTTTTGGTTGGAGACCACATTTTTTTACCTAACATTCTCTTACACGTGTAAAGTGCTACGAGTATATTCACTTTCTTTACCCTGTACTCTAATAAATAGGAGTGGTCAATTTCATCGACGTCGTTCGGTGCCATCTCGAAGTAATGCAGAAAGGGAGTCAGTCTATAAGAGGAGAAAGGATTGTTTTAGTGGTCACTCTACTCGGCGCAGTAGACGACGGTCGCTGTAAGTACGAAGGTATTTTGAACCCTACCTCACCCACCACCAAAAAAAAATAAAATGTATAAGGGAGAATGGGGAGTTGTGAGACGGGTTTTGTTTTTGGACCCGTATTACTCAAAATCTTAATATTCTGCATATGTCAACGATGGAATCTTTAGTCAATGAATACTGGAAGCTATTGGTATGGCCTATTTAACAAAACTACAATTTTCCTTAAAATCAAAATTGTATATAATAATATAAAATATAATATATTACAAAATACAAAAATGTGGGGAGTTGTGAGACACCATGGTTTAAATTAATAAAAATGACTTATTTTAGTTGTTAGTTCTTTATTAAGATGAAAAATGATTTATCTATATCATATGCCCGACCAACAGATCGCATTGCCTTTTTCAAAATTTCCTTGATTGCAACCAATAATATATTTGCATCGATCGTTGTTTTACTTGACTCACTCACATACCTATGACGCGGCATGATAAATCAGAAATCTACGAAAAAGCGGAAAAACAATAAAAACTCAAATTTAACCAAAAATTTCATGATATATATACAAACAATGCATGAATATTTCGAGGTACTTATGAAAGATGAGTTAAAACGTCGAAAAAAACGGTGTCTCACAACTCCCCAAATCGGTTTTTTTATAAATGGCTGCGTATCATAAACACATCGAACGTTCATGTAAATCGAATGTGTAAATTCAAAGCTAATAGGACAATTAATAATTTGTATATATAATATTAACATTTGCAATTTGCTTCAACAACTGATCGAATGTATAGCAAAACAAATGATGAAAAAAACTTACCGAGAAATTCCAAAACACAGTAACTGGAGAGACTCGTCGAATGCATGTAAATATGACCAATGCTAGCTGAAAAGTGAGATCGCATCGAGAACACTTGTTGACACTTAAAATTGAATGTAAACAAAAGGTAACAATGTCTCACAACTCCCCATTTTCCCCTACTTGTTACGGCCTTTGCTTAATTCTGCCTTTGCACCTCTTTCGTAGAAAAGATGTCAAGCAACAATGGCGATGAGTAAAGTTGCTTTGTGGATCCCATTATATAGTGGCAGGTGTAAGCCAATAAACTTAAAATCATAAACTGCAGGAGAACTATATTTATTTTTTCATTATTTATTTACTGCACAGATTAATGAATTAAACCTAAACAATAGGATTTAAGCATGAACGACAATGGCGATCGGCAAAGCAGGGGAACTATTTCCTCGCTCTCAATGGTTTTTGCTGTTATTAATGGGATAATTGATTGCCATTTTCATCTAGAATTCATAAATTTTCAAATCTCACAACGCCGACTACGGAATAGTGAACTGTTTTTCTTGAAAAAAGTTAGAAGCAAATATGCTATAAATTTTCCCATTTATAGAGCTTAAGAGTACTGAATTTCTTTTAAAATTCTTTTTCTTTTGATTTATTTTCGTATAAATTTATATTATGTATAAACGAGTTTTACAGTTAATCTGAATCAGATCCCTGCATTCAATCTGTAAAAATAGTTTACTTCGAAATCACGGTGGAATAATTTTAAGGTTACATTAATTCTCGTAGTTTAACTACAGAATTGTCAATAGTCTCTAAGTGAAAATAAGGCTTAAATAAATAAGTAAATTCATAGAAGGTGACTCCGATGGATATTTACATGTATTTTGTTTTTGCAATTTGGTGATTTGAATGTCGAATTCTCCATAGGAATGGAAACAAACAAACAAAGCAACAATAAAGAAAGAGAGTACTTTTACATTCAACCCCCAAATTGCAAGAAAAAATCAAATTAGCTGCTATATCGAAGTCATCTCGCGTAGATTCGCTTTGCGAAGTTACTTTGAAAATTTCGAACAGCAAAAGCGCCCCTAAATAACTAATGGAGTACCCGGGGGTTTTGACCTCGGATCTCATAGGGACTGAATGAATTGCCATGTAACCAACAGGATTTTCTTTTGTATACTCTAAATTGTAACTTATATTGTGCAATTAATTTTTTCATTGTTTAAACAAAAAAAATATGAAAAATTAATATATTGGAGCATAATATTTAGTTGAAAATAATTTTTTTTTAGTTCTACGTTAAATTTTACTTAAATAGATAAAGACAAACATCTTCCCAACGTTCCATTTTATTTGAAGGGTCGAAGAGACCTTGAGCAGGTAGTCAAACTTGAAGAGGGGAACGGCAGCTGCGGCGTACTATTAATTTGTTCTGCCTAGTTCAGTTATAAGTGACACGTGTTGAGTGAATGTTGTGAATACGTAATAGTGAAGGCTGAATATGAAGGAATTACAGTATAAAATGGATCCAGCAGAGTTCGAAAAATATACAACAGGATATTTCACATCTAGGCGATCAGATATTTTTTTTCTGGTATTGCAAGTGATCAGACTATTGAGCAGACTTTAATGAAAGGAATGAGCGTCGTCCTTTTAAACGAGGTGCCACTGAAAGTGTAGTTTATAAATGGATCAGAGGAGTTATTTATAGTAAAGATATTATTGAAAGCGTAGAAAATTTTTGTGACCTATCTTTCAATAAAAGTCATCAACACAGTGATTCTACAGATGCTAGAATAGAAAGGGATGGTATCGATGTAAAAAGATTGGTAGGCTTTTTCAAAGAACACAGTCCTTTCCTGATACAGATGCAATTATGTCAATTGCCACTGGAATTACCGGTGATAAAAGTATAAATTGTTACAATGCTTTTGAAGAAGGTTTGAAAGTTATGAAGAAAATCGAAGGGAAAAATGTACGCGAATTGAAGTTATTAAGGAAAGATAAAATAAATTCTCTATTGGCTAAAAATAATAAAATAAAAATGCATGACAATGTTATTCCCGTTGATCCATTGTTGCTGTTTCAACGTATTTGTGTGTTGAAAAAAACAGATGATGAACTAAAAACTAATATGAATTATGAACTGGCACCATATCCAGTTGCTCTGTTTGAAGATGGCCAACTGTGAAACACAAAAAAATCAACTTTCTACGAATTATTCCCAGAAATTCAGATTAATTTGAAAAGCTTAGAAAATATTCATTATGTTATTGATGTTGTTATATCGTTGCAAATGGCAATTAAATGAAACATTCAAAATGATATGCGAACATTACGTAAAATATTTGAGGAATAATTATAATAACGCATACGTGGTATTTGATGGATATAAGAAGGACGGTATTCAATCTGCTGAAAGGAATCGTCGCGCACTAAAAAATATAAGTACAGATATTGAATTTGATGAAAATATGCCGTTCAAAATCGCTCAAGATAAATTTCTAACGAATAAAAAAAATAAATCTCGCCTAATCGAAATGTTAAGAATAAAATTAGCTCATAACAATATTTTTACATGCCAAGCGAAAAGCGATGCAGATGAATTAATTGTTGATACAGCAATTAGTTTAGAATCTCAAAATATTGTTGTAATTTCTGAAGACATTGACGTCTTGGTTGTGTTAACGGCATTGGCGCCTACTGATATATTATATACATATATTAAATATATTTTTTAAAACCATCCTGAGGCAAAGTTAACCAACAAATATTTTCATCGAAAAGTTTAGAAAAATCTCTACCAGCATGCAAAGAACATGTTCTATTTTTACATGCTTTCACGGGCTGTGATACTACTTCTGCGTTTTACAAAAATGAAGTTTATCAAAAATTTTGAGAAGCGGAATGATCTACATGACTCAGCAGCAGTATTTAAAAATGTACATGAAGATGCAAATAATATATTTCAAGCTGGTATTACATGTATTTTGGGACTGTATGGTGCTTCGGCAAAAATGACAGATTTGAATACATTCAAGTTCAATTCTTTCATCAAAGCAACTGCCAAAGACGCAAGTGTTCTTTTATCTTCGTTACCTCCCACATCTGATGCAGCATTTGAACACTTAAAACGGGTTTACCTACAAATCCAGTTGTGGTTAGGGAATGATTTAATCATCGAAAATTGGGGATGGAACTATTCAAATAATACCTATAATCCAATATTTACGAATCAATTACCTGCTCCGGAAAATTTATTAAAAATGTTACTTTGCAATTGCAAAAAAGGATGTGGAGCTGCATGCGGATGCCGAAAAAGTGGATTATACTGCAGTGTAGCATGCCTACAGTGCAACGACGGCAGCTGTCTAAATGTAGCGCCTATGATTAACATCAGTGGAATTGAAGATGATATTTGAAAAAATGTAAATTTTTCAATAGACAAATTTTTTTGTTATAATTTTTTTCTTTTAAATAGTCATAATTTTTTGTTTTTAATAATTAATTCGATTTTACTTTTATGCTATAATAACAGAAAACAATTTTTTTTTTGTATGCTAATTATTTAAATAAACAAATAGTTTACATAATATTTTTTTTAACATTTAATTATCCATAATCTATTTATTTTTTCAGTTGCTTCCACTTCTGTTACAAAAAAAATAAATTCTACAACGTTATTTGCATTATAGCACATAAGTTATTGCAATCATAAATTTTTACTATTATATTTAAAAATCAAATGCACAACTTTTAAATAGGTAGAGATTATTATTTATGTTATTCACAACACATTTTCGCAAAGATAATTTAATTTCATCTAGTCCCTAAGACATCCTAGGTTTTAATGTTTTTAACGTTCCAGACGCTCCACTAAACTAAATCCGCAGGAGTCGACGGAATGCCGGATGTAGCACATGAATGGCGGCAAGCAGCTGGTAAGGTACCATATATCACCTCCTATGGAATATGCCAAGCATACTCATACTTGTTTATACGCAGAATATATATGTATGTATACATGTGTGTATATAGGGTGTTTATCGTATGTTGACTAATTTGGTAGTATTTACGTAAAAATTTTAGCACTTTAAGCAAGTCACTCACTTGTCAATCGCGTCGAAAGCAAATGTAGCGTATTTTACAGTTGCCGCCTGTAAGTATGCTTGCTAATTAAATAAGGTGAGTATTTTTTTAACAATACAATACAAGTACATACATACACACACAAGTGCACAATTCTATATACTCCATATTTAGACTATTTCTAAACGCTTTCGGTCCGAATATAGGGGTTAAAGAAATCATTTAAAAATAAACCATTTCTAATAATATAATTCAAAATATTTAATTTTGTATTATACTAACAAGGATTGTTTATTGTTTCGGACATTTAATGTAACATGTAGAATAAAGAGAGAGAGAGAGAGAGAGAGAGAGGGGTAAAGTTCGTGTGATTTGAACGTGTTTTTGGTCGCTCCACCAGAGTGAATAAATTTTATGCTTTCCATTTCAATTCAACCGGGCTATTCGGGTCAGGTTCTTCAATTTCGATGTAACTCAAATATGTTGCTCTCTGGTCAAAATAATAAAACACGTATTTTTGTGATCGCCCGAAAAAAATTTGTGTCAAGATTTATCGGCAATTTTGTTTTTCGGCTCAAAATCGTTTTTTTTTAATTATATAAGAAACTTTTTTGTTTAAATGCTCATAACTTAGTCAAAAATGAACGCACTTTTTGTTTTTTGCAAAATAAAAAATTTTCAACTACTTTTTTGCAAATGTCGCTAGTGTAAGTAATGGCGATCATTTTGAACCCAAAATTATTAAAATCGGTTCATTTTTGACTAAGTTATGAGCTTTTAAAAAATTTTACTTATAGCAGGTGGCGCTAAAGTAATCCTCCTATCAGAAAATGCTATACATTTTGCGATTGGCCCCTAATGTCAGTTCTGTTTTGACATTTGTGTAGTAAACACATGCGAAATACACGTTAATAAACAATGTTATGCTACACTGCTCCAGAACGCGGAATATTGCTGACTATTTATTTGACCAATAATCGGTCGGTGACTTTGGCACAACGTGAATTTCGTCGCAGATTTCCTCGCCGTCCAACGCCTACTGGTGAAACACTGCGACGTTTAGCCGCTCACCTCGAAGAGACTGGCACAACACGAGATGCTGCCAGGCGTAGCAGACCCCGGAGTAGCCGTTCTGCAGATAATATTGCTGCTGTAGCCGAGGATGTCATGGAAGCGCCGTCGACATCGACCAGACGACGTGCCACGCAAATGGGTATCAGTCGAAGGTCTTTACAGCGAATTTTGGTACAAGATTTGAAGATGTTTCCGTACAAAGTCCAGACGGTGCATCAGCTGTTAGCTGCTGACCGCCAATCGCGTCTAACATACGTTCAAGCCATCCTTAATCACCACCAAGAGGTAGATGATTTTTCATCAAAAATAATCATGAGTGATGAGACCCATTTCCATCTTAGCGGGTACGTAAATAAGCAAAATTTACGCTTCTGGGGCACTGAAAATCCGCGTGTAACCCACGAAGAGCCATTACCACCGCTCAAAATCACAGTATGGTGTGATGTTTTCGCTGAAGGAGTCATCGGACCTTTTTTCTTCGAAGACGTCGCGGGCCAAACGGTTACTGTGAATGGTGAGCGCTACAGAGCAATGATCAACGAGTTCTTTTTGCCGCAACTTGATGAATTGGGATTGGAAAACATGTGGTTCCAACAGGACGGTGCAAAGGCACACACTGCACGTGCCACAACCGATATGCTGAAGGATGCATTTCCCGGGCGCCTAATCTCCCGTTTTCTCCCGTCTTGGCGATTTGCACTGGCCAGCATGATCGCCTGATTTGACCGCTTCAGACTTCTTTTTATGGGGCTTTTTGAAGTCGCGGGTTTATGTCAACAAGCCTCAGACTCTTGCAGCTCTTAAAGACTATATCCGTCAAGAATGTGAGGACCTATTGCCGGAAGTTTTGGCCAAAGTGGAAAATGCCATAAAAAGGGCTCAAATGGCAATCAACTGTGGCGGCGGCCATTTACATGACATCATATTCTCGACTTGATGTAAAAAAAATTAAAAAACCAAATAAAAATAATCCACAAGAAGAATCAAAGTTTTTCATTTTTTTTTTAATTACAGCCAAAAAACATCGCTAGGTTACTTTTGCGCCACCTTGTACAATATCTACTTACAAAGAAAATTAATAAAATAATCAACAAAAAATTGCTTGGGTATGAAAGAAGGTGCAATGTCTGTTGAATACGGCGGGTGAGGCCAGATTTTCCAATTCAGTCGTTCTAAATATTTCTGAACCGATTTAGCAACGTGTGGCCTGGCGTTGTCATACAGCAAAATGAATTTGTCATGTCTACCGTCTCATTCCGGCCGCTTTTCTTTGAGAATTTCATTCAAACGCATTAGCTGCAGTCGGTAACCATCGCCGTATTCTGCCCTTCTCGTGCTTTTAATGGCTGCCTCCACATTCTATCCGATCCGTCATAGAATATCACATCATCTCGGTAGCCATCTGGTTGAGCTACATGGGTATGGGCGAAAGATAACCGCTTTTCAAAATGGCAGAGAGCAAAAGTTTCTTTCGAGCAACTCTGAAGTGTAATTGGTCTTTTGCAAAACTTGGCGGACTGTTTCATGAGAAACTCCGCCCCACACACATCTCTAAACTCACTCGCAAGATTTCTTGTCGTAATCTGCGGTTGCGGCTATTTATCTCAATAAAATACGTTCGGTGCGGCCAGATATTTTCCGTTGCCCCCACTTGCATATTTTAGCTCCAGCTTATTTTCATTTTTTGCACTATTTATTGTGTTATAAAAATGTTTTGCCGGATTAAATAAATCATTTCTGATAACTGTTGTACATTTTCCCTATAATATAATTATAATAGATCGACTGAGTCACTTCACACGTTGTCCGTTTTCGAGATATTTTTACGTTCTTTATAATTTATAAACGGTTTGGTATTTTGATCCACAAATCACTCTTACAATTACATATTTTATAACTGATTGATGACTAGGGACACGATATCGAATGTAAAGTATCGATCATGTACTCATGAGTAGTATCAAAAGAAAAGCATCGTACTCATTAAAATATCGGAACTTAAGTATCGATATTGCAAGGTATCGAGTATTTATTTATTTGCGCCAAATCTATTTTTTAACATTATTTTTAAATATCCCACTCCTCCTCCGTGCAATCCGTTCAGAGGGCACAGATGACGCAGGAATTCCCAAATACTTCTTTGCCATGTTGTATAGTTTTGGATATACCACTTTCATGTCATCCCATTGTTTTAAAGGGTCGATAGAGAGCGGCGAAACCTGGGCAGAAAGGTACCGACTTAATTCGTCATTATTTGTAACGTTCATTGCAGAACATGATTTTTTATGCAGCTTCTCTGTGTGCGCCAACTTCTTATAGTGACTCCAAAAATCGTATGCTGATTCTATGGAATAATCACTTTCATTTTCACTCGAGTGAACACTTGAACTGGATGTTATATATTGTCTTAGTAACTTAATTGATTTCGCACAAGCTAACTTGTCTTTAAAAGGGATATTTTTGAATCTCGGATCCAGTAAACAAGAAATTGAAAGTAAGTGTAATAGTTTTCTGCAATGCATTCGAATCGGCGTTCTATTTGTTTAATCATTTCTTTTTTTACCGCATGTAGTACTGTCATATCATCGTAGTCCTCACCTACAGGCACATATACATCATTAATCTGCGCCTTCAGGCAATTCACAATCGGTATAATTTTGCTTATAGTCACATATCGTTCACCCGACAGCACTTTGGTAACATATTCTAGTGGTTTCAAAATACTCATCAATGTTTTAATATTTTGAATTTCTAAAGCTGAGAGTGTGGGCGGTGCTTTAACATTCAACATTAAGACTTGATATACTATAGGCGTTAGCTCAATAAATCTCTGGAGCATATAATAAACGGAATTCCACCGTGTCTTTACATCCAAAATCAGTTTAAGAGGTTGAGAGCGAGCTTGCTTTTCTCGTAACACATCGCTGGCAATTACACTGCTCTTGAAGTATTTTACAATGTCACGCACTTTGCTTATTAATAAATTGAAGTCATTAACTGACATTGCAGATTCAGCGATGAGATTTAGTGTATGGGCAAAGCAAGGCAAGTGATGGTTTTTCCCAAGAAAAATTGTTGTAGCTGCTGTTATGTTCGCGCCGTTGTCTGTCACTATCGCAGATATTTTTTCTGTATTGATGTGCATGCTTGTACAAATTTCATTCAATTTTGCAGCTATGTATTCACCAGTATGCCTTTCATCTAGAGCAACGGTGGCTATGCAACGAGACATAAGACTATCATTATGCAAAAAATTAGCAGTAACTCCTAAATAACTGGTAACAGTCATCATCTCGGTCCAAACATCACATATTAGTGCCACGTGAGCTACATTTTCAAATGTGCTTTGAATTTTAGAATGCATTATAGTATAAAAATCATCCAATTGAGCTTTTAGCGTATCAACGCTTGGAATTTTAAATGATGGGCAGGCTTTCTTCATCAATTTGTTAAATCTACGCCCTTTTACGATATCAAATGGTCTTTTGTCGACGCAAATAAAGTAAAGCAACAACTTGCAGAGTTTTGAATGATCTTTTCCGCCATCCGAATAAGAAAATTTGCGTTCTATTGATTGTGTAATGGACAGTTGCCTTTTTTTTTTTAGGTGACTCACATATATATTATTTTCCGCATAGATGCCATTTTCGGCATCAAGTGGTGTATGAGCTTTTACAAATTTTTCCAAAGCAGATTTTTTTGATAAAATTGTTGATGGTTGCGGCTCAGTTTCATGGCTTGATGGACTCAGCAGATCAAGATCTCTTGATAAAGTGGTTTGTTGTTTTCCAGAGTCTGTTGCACTAAAAAAATATTAAACATAACATAATTTGTTTTGTGCACATATGTACCATGAGGCAACAATATACATACATCGCATCGGGGTGGCTCTTTATATGCTTATGCATGTTTGAGGTGTTTCTTGATGATTTGATAGTTTTGGGTAGATAGTCAAGGAGGGAGGGAGATAAGTATCAGAGAAAGAGATAGGAAAGAATAGAGACAGAGATAGAGATAGTTAGTCCTGTGAGAATTTTCCAGATTCTTTGGCAAATCTGTAAATATCCTCCAGTTTTAGAGAACGAATATTACTCATTCCCATGACATCGGAACCCAATACTCGTAGTCGTGCTCTAGCAAAGGCAGGACACTCACAGAGAAAGTGCTCAGTGCTATCCGCCTCCTCCAAGCATGACAGGCATACCGGGTCCTCGATGATTCCAATGGTGATCATATGCTGACCATCAACCGAATATCTTTCCTTCTAAGTTTTAGTAGAAAGTTTGACAGTTTTCTGTTCGGACTTGTCACAAAACACTTTGCAGTTCTGCAGCGTTCTAGATCGCTCTTTATGCAGATTGCCTACATAATCGTTGATCCAATTCTTGATTCCTGCGGGACTGATTCCGATAATTGGCTCTGGCCCCTGTGGGGGCACCGCTGATCCCCAATTGGCCAATTCGTCGGCAATTTCGTTTCCTTGAACACCGGAGTGTCCCGGAACCCATATAAGTACAAGCCTGTTTTGTCTTGCGACAGAATTAAGCTTCTTCTTACATTCTTGAACAATCTTTGAAGTTTGCTTTGCGTTCTCCAGGGCGTTCAATGCAGCCTGACTGTCACTGAAGACTCCAATATGTTTCCCGCTCCATCTCCTCTCGATTACCCATTCGGCTACTTTCAGGATAGCAAAAACTTCTTATTACTATCGTTTAAGTACCATCCGGCTCCAGACCCAATTTCAGTCTTGGACCCATCGGTAAAGAAAATATCCGTCAAATCTCCCTGCATGCATTCTGGATTGCTCCATTGCTCACGCAATGGAAATCTGACATCAAATTTCCTTCCGAATGAAACTGTGGGTATCAGGTCATCTTTAGGTGCCAAAAACAGTGGATACTGCTCCGACAGCAACTTAAAGATTTCTCTGTGTCCCGAAGTTCCATCTTCGTGCCAGAAAGCATATTTATGGAGTCTACACATTGCTTTTATTGCTTCCTGTTATACAGGGTTGGCCATATTAAACTGACCCATTGAGTAACCCTATAACTTTTTACTGTAATTTGAAATCTAAGGTTTACGTCAACAAGCCAAAGACACTAGGCGCACTTAAGGCCAATATCCGACGGGAAATAGCCGCCATATCGGCCGAGACGCTGGCCAAAACTATGGAAAACGCCGAAAAACGGGCACATTACGCTATACGAGCTAAGGGCGACCACTTGCGCGATATCATATTCAAAAAGTGATGTAAACGAATCTCCTTGAACTAAATTAAATGTTTTTCACAATGAAACACAAAAAAATGTTTCTTTTTCCATATTTTTTTTAATAACCACATGGGTCAGTTTAAGATGGCCAACCCTGTACATATCCAAATACGTGCTAAGGGCGACCACTTGCGCGATATCATATTCAAAAAGTGATGTAAACGAATCTCCTTGAACTAAATTAAATGTTTTTCACAATGAAACACAAAAAAATGTTTCTTTTTCCATATTTTTTTAATAATCACATGGGTCAGTTTAAGATGGCCAACCCTGTATCTTAAGATCCAGGGGGAGCAAATCAAGCATAGCATTTAGGGCATCACCAGAGGTTGTACTCATGGCACCCGTGATGCATAAACATACACTTCTTTGCAGCCTGTAAAGTTCCCGGATTGTGGACTTAACCATCCTCCGTCGCCACCATACCACAGAAGCGTAAGTGATGATGGGTCTGATAAGTGCCGTGTATATCCATAGGACCACAGCAGGTTTCAGACCCCAAGTTTTGCCAAAGGCTCTACGGCATTGCTGAAAAATCTTCAATGCAATATCTTTAATACTTACTTTAACTTTAAATCAAATTTACTTAAATGATCATTCACTTTTTTCCTGTCGTTTATGAAGTGGCGTCGCAAATTGAGTGGCGTGGTTTGCGTACTTCCGCGGAATTTGTTTACTCGATACCGCTCCAGAGATACTTGTTAAGTACAAATATCGAAACAAAAGTATCAAGTATAAAATATCGGTATTAATAACGAATATACTCGATACCAATAAGTATCGATATTTTTTTCGTGTCCCTATTGATGACTAACGCGTGTGTAACAACTCAGTGAGATAACGGTATGCCAGATCATAGATCATATTAGCAAGCGATGCCCTAAATTGATTTGAGAGAGAAGCATTTGTTTTATTTTTGCTTGCTTTGCAGATGCAAAAAGTTGACCGTACAGAGTTGTGGTAACTACAGTGAAGGACTTAAGTCTGTATACAGCAGCATATTTTCTTATTTCCCAGAAGGTATACAATAATTGAAAAACCTATTGGTGTATTTTTTTTCAGAATTCAGATTTATTTATGAATTTACAAAAATTAAATTATTTCACATAATAAAAAAATAAAAAAAAAACGAAGAAGCGGTTAGACGAAACTCTATTAGCTTTAAAAACAAAACAATATCAGGCGACGTCACATTGCTCCAACTAGTTGCGTAAGCTCTTCTCTCTAAAAGCTCCCCAAAATGCTCTATCGGACTTAAGTACGGTTTTTTCGGCGATGTATTTAGTTGACTGGGTGCGTAATATTAGATCCTTTGCCTAGGTCATTAGGGCTTAGGGTCATTGTCTTGTTGGAAACCTTGTCCAAGGCCTAACCTTCTACGAGTACTAATGTCTTCAAATGTTGTTCCAAAAATGCTTTTATATTGTATTTACTTATATATCGGTCCATAGTACTTTGAATGAAGGTCATCTTTCCAACGCCAAATGCAGCTCTAGTTCCCCAAACCATTGCGCTGCCACCGCGGTGCTTAACAGTATGTATCAAATTTTTCGTTCCACATTCGCATTTCTTCTTCTCCATATTTTAGCCCGGCCATCACTTCCATTCGTCAGTAAATAAAACTTTTGGCCAGAAATCCGTTCCCTTGCCAATATGTGGCCGTGCAAACTCAAGCCGAAGGCGACGGTTTTTCTGAAATTAGAGGCTTCCTGAGACGTTGCGTCTTGCTGAAATATCTGCTATTATTAGGATATCTCTTAATAGTTCTTGGATGAACACTTTTTCCGGATGTCTCGACAATTGGACCAATTTTGGAGCACTAATTCTCGGATTTTGGTCGATTTCCCTTAAATGGGAGCTAACGTCTCTTCTGGAAAGCTTCTTTGGGCGGTCGGGTACCTTTTTATTTTCAAACGAATTCTTAAACGAATGAATTATCATATACATACATACATATATATGTATGTAATAGCAACAACTGCCATTTTCGGATAACGGTACTTTACATCTACTTTTTTAATGTTTGCTTTGCTTGAGTGAACCAAAGCAGTAGAATCTGTGTAGACTTTTGAGATAACGATTTTTTGGTGTTTGTTATACAGCAAGTGAAATAATTTAATTTTCGAAAATTTATAACTGATTATAAAATCAACTTGATAAACTGATTATAAAAGCAGTTGTTTGAGTTAACTCTATCGCGTGATAAAAACGTGAAACCTGAAAAAACGTCAAATAATCGGTGGCGTTGAATTTGCTAGACTCCCTTGTGATTGATCTACGGCCACCACCAATGCATATTTAATAAATATTAATAAAAAAGCAGAACTGGGATGCGCTTGAAAGTAGTGAAGAATAGAATGCCACTTTATTTGTGTAAGTATGTATGTATGTAAAATTATCTTATAATTATTAATATGTCCCTCTTATAAAAATGACTCTGCTATGAGTTTTTGTTCAAACCACGCAATGGCTAATAAACTTCGATACCAATTGAACATTGTTTTACTGTTTTTTATCATTTCCATCCTATGTGTAATTTTTTTATCTTTGAAGCCAGCAAAAAAAGTTAAAAATCACCAATTCAGAATGACCAGCAGAATCGAATCGGTCGTTTGTACATACATACATATCCGCCTTTCACCCGCCAAGCTTAGTGTGCAAGCGATAGTTGGAATGTGTGAGAGATATGTGTGTATCTCCAAAAACATGAGACACACGTCACTCTTATTGATGGGTTGTGATTTAAAATTTTGCAAACTCAGCGTGATTGCAGGCATGGAAGTAAAAACGACGCACAGCTTATTTCTAAAAAACTGCGCGTATTTCCAAATTTCGCAGAAAAAAATTCCGTTTTCAAATAGTGTTGTTCCATTTCCACTGGTCGAGAATTTTAACCGAACGTTAATTGTTCTAGCAGGGGAGGGAGATCCTTCAGCTATGCGGTGACGTGTGCGACACTCTTCAGAATTTAAACAATTGTTTACATGATTCAACATGTTTGGTGGAGGATTTTAATATTGCATATGTATGTACATACATACGAGGGCGGATCAAAAAGTCCGTGACTTTTTGTATTTCTGACCTCTTTACTGAAAAAGAAATACTGCTCCTGTCAACAGGCATCTGTCAGTTGACTCCTGTCAAAATTTGAACGTGCTGCGTCAGTTAGTTTGTGTTTTACAGCTACCTTCATCAGACTAGATACCCAGTAATTTGGGGAGAAAATGGGGAAAAAACTGAATTTCGTGGGCTTATTAAGCCGATTCACCTTTAGAAACCCACTGTTTCGACTGTTGTTTGGTCTCTGGTGTGTGGTGATGGATCCATGTTTCGTCCACGGTTACAAAACAGCGCAAAAACTCCTCCATATTGCGATTAAACAACGCCAAACCTTCCTGTGAAGTTGTTACACGATTGCGTTTGTGGTCGACTGTGAATTACTGGGTAGTCTGATAAAGGTAGCTGTAAAACACAAACTAACTGACGCAGCACGTTCAAATTTTGACAGGAGTCAACTGACAGACGCCTGTTGACAGGAGCAGTATTTCTTTTTCAGTAAAGAGGTCAGAAATACAAAAAGTCACGGACTTATTGACCCGCCCTCATACTTCTGTGGGCAAAAAGTAAGGTGAATTTGGTTGTAAAATGAAAAATCTTTATTCTTCAATTTCATCCCCTTCAAAATAATCCCCTCTCGATGAAATACACTTATGCCAACGATTTTTCCAATCCCCGAAACATGCCAAATAGTCCATTTCGGGTATAGCCATCAGCACCTTCTTCGATTCAGCTTTTATCTCCTCAATCGACTCGAAACGCGTTCCCCGGAGTGGTCTCTTGAGTTTTGGGAATAGCCAGAAGTCACTCGGAGCCAAATCAGGCGAATACGGTGGTTGTGGAACGATATGCGTGGAACTTTTAGCGAAATGGTCACGAAGAACGAGTGCAGTGTGAGACGGTGCATTATCGTGATGCAAACACCAAGAGTTGTTGGCCCATAATTCTGGTCTTTTTAGACGAATTGCTTCACGTAAACGACGCATAACGCTCAAATAATATTCCTTATTAACAGTTTGGCTAGGTGGAAGGAATTCATAGTGCACCACACCACGAAAATCGAAAAAAACTGTCATCATGACCTTTATTTTTGAACGACTTTGACGTGCTCTTTTCGGTCTGGCCTCGCCTTTAGCACGATATTCGCTTGATTGGTCAGTTGTTTCAGGGTCGTAAGCATAAATCCAAGTCTCATCTCCCGTAATGATGCATTTGAGCTTGTACTGATAGTCTGAAAGTATTGTTTCACACACATCAATGCGACGACCTTTTTCCAAGAAATTGAGAGTTTTCGGTACCAAACGAGATTTGACTTTTCGTGGGCCCAAATGGTCTTTCAAAATGATTTTCACAGATCTTTCTGATATTCTGATCATATCAGTAAGGTCTTTAACAGTCAACCGACGATATTTGAGCACTAACTCCTTCACTTTATTGACGTGTTGGTCATCTGTTGACGTCGATGGTCGTCCGGAGCGCTCCAAGTCATCAACACGTTCTCGACCCTCTTTGAAGTCTTTGTACCACTTATAAACATTTTCCTGCGACATGGTCGAATCACCAAATGCCTTCTGCATGCTAAATGTTTCCGCAGCCGAAATTTCATTCCGCAAACAAAATTTGATGGCACTTCTTTGTTCAATCAAATCAGACATTGTAAAAATCGAAAAATGCACTCTTGGGCGTTTGGTAAACACAAGCGTAAATATATTACTGATAATGACATTCATATGAAAGTTGGCCCAGATGTTATTAACAGTGCTGCCAACTCATGAAAAAAATAACTAGAGCGAAATTTTAATCCCGCGAACTTTGACAAATAAGTTCATCTTACTTTTTGCCCACAGTAGTATGCATGTATGTAAAGAAAAATAAGTGGTGTGTCTATAAAACTCGGGAGCTGGCTATGTATTCCAGTGGTCATAGTGGAATTGAAGGCCATCATAAAGAAAAATTAGATACTCTCATGACACCAGAAGTATACAGAACCGCTCCCAATGATGTAATGAACGCGAATCTGAATATGTCTTTCGTAGATATTTCCTATGCAATGTGCGGCAAGTGATGTACAATGACCACAAGTACTAACAGAGTTCGAGGGTAAACTGGAAGTGACGACGTATTATACTGAAAAATCAAAATCTACCGAACGCAATGGACTACCATACATATGTCAGCGCACACCTTCAAAAAGAGGTAAATACAAGTACAACAATAATATCCAGTAGGAAATCATAGACCGAAAGAAATCTGGGATCCGACTACCTTATTAAATTATACGCCGATTACGCCGCAGGGTGGTATCCTTTTGCCCCTACTTTGGCTAGTTGCTATTGACGAAGTTCTGATAATGCTAAATAAGGGTGGGGTTAAGGTAATAGCATACGCCAATGACTTGGTTCTGATAGAATTGGGACCGTTTCTCTCAGCCATGGCTGAGATTTTGGAAAGGTCACTGGCTGTTTTCAGTCGCTGGGCTGCCACCTGTGGTTTTCGAGTCAACTCTGACAAAACGGAGCTGGTGCTATTTACCAGAAAATATAAACCTCCACCCTTTCGACTTCCCAAATTAAACAACCACGTTCTCCCGCTCTCACCGGAGGTTAGGTATTAGTAGTTGGAGTGATACTTGACTCCAAACTCCGGAAGCTACACATTGAAAATCGGGTAAAGAAGGCCAGTATAGCCTTCTACTCCTGCAAATCTATGTTCGGTAAAAAATGGGGACTCAAGCCACAGGTCGTGCTGTGGATGTACAACGCAGTGGTTTTTGACCAATTTTAACGTATGGGTGCATAGTTTGGTGGGAAGCTCTTCGGAAGGGCTATATAACACTAAACTTAGGAGAGTGCAAAGGACTGCATACATTGGCATCACCGGAGCATATAAAACTTGCCTCAGTGCTGCCCTGAATGCCCTTTTGCACTTACTTCCCATCGACTTTTCCGTCATGTCCGTTGCAGCTCAATGTGCAATCAGTTTAATGGAGATTGGCCTCTGGCGGCAATCTCTCAAGGGACATGGTAGCATTTTCGGACAGTTAACATCATATTTCTCCGAACTTCGAATAGATCTTTCTATTCGCAAACTGGAGTTTGACGGTTGTGCTAGGGCAATCTTTCCAAATAGGCAGGATTGGATCGAGGGGAAAATCTGCACCGAAGCTTGCACCTCTGTCTTCACTGACGGTTCTAAGATGGAATCAGGAGTCCGAGCAGGGGTTTTCTCCAAATCAGCCAATTTATCTATCTCCTTTAAACTGCCGAACACTGCTGGTGTTTTTCAAGCAGAAGTCTTTGCGATCCTGCAGGCATGCAAAATGCTTAGGGAACGCGGGAGCGAGGGAGATATTAACATTTTCTCCGGTAGTCAAGCCGCTATTAAGGCTTTGACGACGCCATGGTGCAGAACGAAATTATTTAACTCCTGTAAGGAGGAGATGAAATCTCTTGGGTGTGCAGGTAACATTTCTCTGATCACGGCTCCTGGACATAGAAACATAGAGGGAAGTGAAATTGCTGATGAGTTTGCGAGAAAAGGTTCTGAATTGGCCTCAGAGACCTCCTACCCGGTCATCGGCATCCCCCTGTCAGTTGTTAAAGGGGAACTGCACAAATTATTTCTCAGAAAGCGCAGAAAAGATGGAGCTCCATTTCTTCATCTGCTATTTCGAAAACCCTTTGGCCCCAATACGATATACGAAGGACTCAGAAAGTCCTCGCCATTCAATTTCCAAACTAGTAGCTGTGTTAACCAGTCACTGGACGATCGGCACACACGCGGAAAAGCTAGGGTTACCATTTAATTCCATTCATTGCAGAAGCTGTGGGGACATTTCAGAGAAAGAGACTGTAGAATATTTTCTCTGAAAATGTCCGGGTTTGGCAGCTAAACGACTAAGGACACTGGGCGCTCCTTTCTTCGACAGCCTGAGGCAGTGCGCCAACCTAAATCCAATCAATCTCCTCCATTATATCAACAGCTCTGGCTGGCTGTAGATATCTGCCTGTTGGAGGTCTCATAATGGTATCATAACGGCGCTCTGGTGCTACTTGAGGAGTGCCAGACCGGCATTTCAACCATTTCACCTACCTACTCCAAACTGGGGAGCAAAGTTGGTGGAGGCGTCTACTCGGAACAACAATTTTCATCTGTCAAATGCTATATAAAAGCTATCGACAGCTTAAGATCAATTGCTGTTGTAATAAAAATATTATATATTCATACATGCATAATTAAGTATTCAGTCATTCATACCCTTCATTTGATACAGATACAAGTTTTTTGTCTTCTACAATAGTTTGCGGAAATCGAAAAATAGAGTATGCAGATATTTTATTTTATTTTATTTCGCAACATAAAATATACAAAAGTGTCCACTAATTGCATTGTAAAGCAATCGCTGCGCGCTGGTGGTCGCGAAGTAGAGGCCGTAAAGCCGAAGTGCGCCTGGTAGTGGGAGAAACATCATTATCATAGCATCACAGATCGGAAGCTTAGCAGGTATCATTTGTAAGCTGACGCTTAAAATCTGTATTCCCAAAAGCTCAAAGACAAAAAAAAAAATTAGCAGAGAATAGAACACCCTAATGTAAAGGCCATTTCACAATGTAAATATGTAACTTTATATTTTCAAAAATTTCAATACACAACATGCAGTGGGATCTTCCTTGTACATCAAAACGATTTATCAATTTATTACTAATAAATTGTGTGTTCGCCAATTAATTGAGCTGATTGCACAACGGGCTGGGTACTACACACTAAACCCCGTGATAAGTTATCTGTGAATACTTAAGCGTTGGCTAGTAATAAATATGGCATTTTGTTATTAACTATTGATATTTCAATATTAACCATTTGTTCTAGCCCAAATAATTCAGTCGGGAAAGTAACGTGAAAGCATTTGGACGACACCAGCATAAAGAGTCATTCGCATCTACTTGCTTAGAAGGGTTTCGGCAGCCGTTAATAACGTCCATTCACTATGACCGTTGCCAACGGGGTAGACAAGGACGAAAAGTCCTATTACAACAATAACTTGATAATGGCAGAATCCTTTCCGGAAAACGAAAAAAAGGCAAAGGCTAAAATGTAAGTTCGACGTTGCAGTGATTCATCGATAACTTTATTTGTAGTTCCATAAGTCGCGAAATAAATATTCGACATATTCGTAGGCGTTTGATACTCGTATTTTTAAGTGCGGTGATAACAATTGTTTATGAGGGCGCCGCTGAGTCAAGTGTGAAAAAGCAGGTGTGAATCAAAAATGTATATATGTAGACTATAGACGTAAGCACATATATGTAGATATGCATATGCGAACGTTTAAAATTATTTTGGTTTTGCAAATCATCGTGATTTTCACATCGATACATCAGTGCGTATTTAGTGGATTTAAATATTTACATATTTACGTGTGCGAAACCAAAACAAATCGTGAGCTTCGCGCTAAAATATGTACATGCACACATACATATGTATGTATGTATGCAAGTGTATGTGTCAAAAAGGGTTAACTCTGTGTTTACAAAGTGCATACATAATAACAGGACTTTTTGAAAACGTATTTTTCTAGTGAGCCAGCATTTATTTGTGGCTAAATGGTAGATCCCTCAATGATTTGCGAGTATTTGATGGCATTTCAATGAATACAAGCAGAGTTATTGCGTTTTAGGTGACAATTAGCGGGTTTCTGTGGATTATCCAGCTCAGTATCACAATCAATTCACACAGGAACAATATGAATCTTGTTTATGGGATACGAAACTTCTATTTTGGTAGTACGAAGAAAGAACAAACATATGCAACTACAGACTTGAACTCAATCGTTTAAATAATTATATGTGGATGTATTCTACGCAATATTCGTAGTTTGTGAACATTACAGTGTTGAAGATGAAACATCTGTAAATAAGACTAAGAAACTCAATACTTAAAATAACTCTAGAAAAGGATATTTCAACCGAAATTCGGCGTTTTTCAAGAGTTCATCAATTCAAATGTGACTGAATTAAAAAAAATACCAGTCTAACGGTTAGACGCGATAGAAGTGAAACCTTCCGTAAAACAAACTGAGAGAGAATGAGACGAAGGCAGCATTAGGAGCGGGATAATTATAGGTTCATTATAATATTGCTATAAAGTTCATATTTTATTCATCCTCAATGTTTTCAATTTCAACAAATGATATGAGTGGCTTATGATAGTTAAAATATGATACAAATGCTTTGGTTTCGATATTGTCAACATATCTTTGAAATACCTTGTCAATTGTTGTTTTTTTCTGTCGATATTCACGACACTTTTTTGCATTATTTTTCGGCATAATTGCGGTAAACATTTAAAAATGAAAATATTTTCGAATATAAAAATAAGGACGCAATACAGCACACGCGGTTGCTATTATGAGCGTCGTAGCGCGTATATTACACAGACGTACTAACATACACACAAACATTCGTAGGACGCTTGGCTTGAATTTTTTATACATATGTATGTATGCTATACTATGGCTTAGCCTATGTACGTACATACATATTTGTGTTCTGAACTTCCAGCAAAACAATGCTTATTAATATACACATATGCATCTACATACAACCGCACACCCAGGCCACTCACTTTATTCCTGTAAATGCGTATGTCGTCCAAAGCTAAAATTCTATGCCTAGCGACTACAAGAACAAAATGCATTAATAGGCGCAGGCGTAGCGGCCATCATCCTAGTTGCCATAGCGCTGAACAGTCGCGGCGGCGCCGAACAGTTTCAACTATTGTACTGTGCAACAAAAAGTCATCATCAAAAAATTGATTTATAAATTCGAGCTCATAGTTCTAAGAGCAAGTACTTTCATTCATAAAACGAGCCGCCCATATGCTAATTTTCTCGACAATTCGAAAATAGTCAATATTGGAATATTTCGCGTAGAATTATTTGCCAATATTCAATTTTTGTCAAGTCGAGTGCCCGCGGCTCCGTAAATATGTTTGCACCCATATATGTATGTAAATATATGTTTCTAAATGCTCGACAACCGCAGCTGCCTGTTCAAGGTTACTGTACATTAGGCCGGGTCGATTTGTGGGAAGGCAAAAAAATCGCCCATTGCTCTGTGAAAATCATATTCTAGGGATCAGAATAAGAAATTTTGCCGAAGGAACCATACCTCTAAAACGATTTCTGATGTCCCCCAATATGGGTCGAACTTTTTAGTTTCTTTTCTATAACTCACATTCATTCATTTACATATGTTCTGACTAAATAAATTTCTTAAGAGAAAAAATAGATAATATTATAAATAAAGAAAAAACATAGCCATTTAGCTGATTTTTTCATGTAAAGGCCAAAAATGGTGATATTTTGAAATTGGGGGACATCAGAATTCGTTTTAGAGGTAAAGTTTCTTATTTTGACCCCTAGAATACGATTTTCATAGAGCAATGAGCGATTTTTAAATCGACCCGCCTTACTGTACATGCAATGCTGTGCCTATGAATGCGCGCTGGATTTCTTGAGAAATTTTACCGTATGTTTTGCTGTGGCGAGGCACATATGTACATACACACACCATATATACATATATCCGCATATATACATACATATATAAATTCACAAATTTAAATTTGCTTATGCCATCCTTCTGTGTGCCTGGTATATAAGCATTTTCTATACATACATATATATACGTATATCTTTTTTCTTCTTCTTTTTGGTGTCGCTTTTTCGTTTCACTTTTTCTCAAATCACTCCCAACGATTCTAAAGAAGTTTTCACTTAAAAAAAAAATAAATCTTTTGGTGAATTTCATTCAATATGTAATTTATATATGAAATAAAAACTTTTCTAATTTACTTCATATTTATATATATTTAGCTTCATGTTTCTGTTTACTCGTACATTCATTTGCCAGTCCTACCAACTACAGAAGGCTGTGGTGCCAAACTAATCACGAAAAGCAAAACGAGCAGAACGGATCATAAATTTAACCAGACCTCCATCAAAATCACATTGTTGTAGTTGTATTTTCGTGCAAAATTTTTATCCGCTTCACGCTCATTGGCTATTGGAACACAGTTAATATACTATATTTCTGTGCGCATTAGATATGTAACGGATATCCGGTCGCTATCTAAGTTACTATCTGGATCATGAATTATTATCCGGTATCTGGCCATGCGGATGGCGTCTAAAAATTATTTTAGCTATAAAAATCTTTGCTAGGTAACTAACAATAGCTAGCGACTAGGTTAGGCCAGGTTAGAATGGTTGCCCAGAGAGTAGGCATACTTGGATGAAGGAATGAAGGAAGTAAGGTGAAGGACCCGATAGGACGAAAGAAGAGAGAGACGGTTTTTATTTGAAAAAATAACAAAAATTCTGTTGTAAATATCGAGCACTATTTTTATGTCATATAACTGCGCCTTGGCAATTCATAGCGGACTAAGACCTGTTAAATGGTCTTGCGTATGTAACCCCTTCTACGATGTACGATCCAATTCGCTATGCAGTGCAAACATTTCTGCTATTAGATCATTATCTATCATTTCTTCGCCATTGCTTTGCTTATTTGTCTCAGGGCACTTTCCTTTCAAGCTATTCCGACAAAGTCAGCCGCCTTTCTGGCATTGGCGAGCTCGTACTACAGGTAGTAAGCTCCTTAAGCGACGTAGATGTGTCTTTATTTTTACTATTATATATGTAGGTAAAATGCTGAAATTATATGTATGTTTGGATCTTAAATGTCTGCTCATAGCAGGCGCACTAGAGGAGGACAAAAGTTTATTATATAGACCAAAATTAATTCAGACGCAAATAACAAATAACCTAAGATTTACCCATGATGGAAAGAGTTTTATTTAACTTTACTTTTTCTTAACATCTGGTCGCATTTCCCACGATGGCAGTGTTGTTGGTGTTCTTCTGCTTTCAGCAGTCAAATCTCTCTCTCGCTACTGCAGCGTTGCCTAGCTTTGGATATAAAAACGCACTAAAATGCCCACTTAAAGAAAATAAAGCACCAAATTTTTATTGAATTACTGAAAGAACTTTGTATGCGTGACAAATTGTCTTTAAAATGTGCGTTTTTTTTTAATAAATGTGTTATGGATATGTACAAATTAATTTATGATTTTTTTTGTTAAAATAAACTCTTTTGTTAAGGGAACGACTTATTTGCTATATTTCAAGTTATGTAATAAAATAAGGTACTCTTTTTGTAAAAATGTCGTTATGGGTTTTTCGGTATTTTCTGGTATTCTTTTGCTTATTTTTACTATAAATACACCTCTTAATGCCCTATGCCCCACTAAGAATCGATGACCGGCAGAAACGATTACACATCTATGGTTTTATTTCGCATTCAGCAAATTCAAACGCTTTTTAAAATGTGTAAGAAGGTTTTCAATCTTAAGAAGAATTGAGAGAAGAAGATTTAATATTCTTGCATAACCTTAAATGGAGCCAAAAATTAAATTTGCAGTTTCAAATTATCAGTTTTTATAAGAGTCAACAAATTTTCATTAGCACTAAAATGTTTTCATAGTGACCTTTTTTGAATTTGTTTAATAATATAGTTCTTTTTTAACTTACAGTTTGCGTAACTTTGAATTAAAATAAAAGAAACAAACATCAATCTTAAAAATTTTCCCATTTTGGATATAAAAAAATAAACATAACTCGGCAAACGTGACGTCACGCACTCTTGATGGGCGCAATCTTGTTTCTATCATTCTTGAGATTAACCTTCCTGCCGTTTTCTTTTTGCCTATTTTCACCTCAAATTTCGAAGTATTTCCACACTGGCGATTTTTTTCTCATTGACGACATGGCTAACTCTTTTCGTACCAATTGAGAAACGAGTAATAAATCAGCTGTTTTAACTTGTTGATGTTCAGAGCTGCTAGATTGAAGTACTTAACGCTTTTACTAAGATTTGCAACAATTTTGGGGGAAAATTAAATGTGCAACAAAAATGTGAAAACATATTTTTACCTTTACTTTTGAACAACATACGACCTGCAGCGCTCTATTCACATAATTTATTCTGTCCAATAATAAATATATATTATTATATTATATTTCGATGATAGCGAGACAATAGACTTGTTATTTGGTCATGTGGCAAATCAGCTCGCCGGATATCCGATATCAGACCAAATCACTATCTGTTGCAACTCTAATCTACGAAATTATGATCGAGCAAAACTGTAAATTTATGTATTAGTTGAAAAGTAGGTAAGGTGAATTTTACCAGGGATGAAAGATAACCAGGCTTGGCCACCAGCTATGTCTAATCGCTGAGAGTCGGTGTTCGGTCTGATCTTGGCCACACCTCTAAAAATCTTCTCATCATGAATATTTGAGCACGAAACAGGTGACTGATGCTTGATCGCATAAAATTGGTGATGCAGGGAATACTCCAGAATACTTTCATCTACGTACCATACTCGTATATATTTTTAAATGGTTTCTTTTATTGGAGAGAGTAAACTTTGTGTGGAATACAATTTCATTCAAATAACTTCTACGGCTGGTTTTGTAGTAGCCCATTGTGCCAGCCCAATTTTCCACAACATTTGTCGCGAGTTTCGACAATTATGCGATAAATTTAATTAAAATAAATACAAAAATAATCGTTCCAACTATTGACTTGGCTTTGGATAATTAGTTTACTATTTATTTTTAACGGTGCCCCACTAAAACTAGCCATGAAATCGGCTGATTATCCTACCTATATCAACTTTTTGAAGCAGAAACCAACCGACTTTGTAAACTTCTAAGTCTAATAAATTAGATTTCTAACACATCAGATACATTCTTTTAGTTGTCAAAGCCAAAAAAGTTGATAGTTCAAAACCTAAGCACCCGATATACTACCCTGTATATGCACAATTGTTACGTTTCTCTTTTTGGAGTTTTATGCCGACTCAAACGACAAATGTCTTTTATGAAAAATTTTTTCCCTATCAGAAATGCACCAAATGGCTTGTCGTTGAATGTCGAGCGGTGAGCGTCGATACAAATACTTTTTTTACAATATGAGCCCATTCGGCTAAGCGGTCAAGGTACTTCAATCGCCAATATTTTGCACTTTTGTTTAGCAATAATAGATATTAAATTTTTGAAAAAAGTCGTACCTTTGCAATCACCTTAAAAATTTTATCAGCAATATTCTGTATTTTTTATTGCTAGAAAGTCATGCTCCTTTACCTTCTTTTTATCATAAAAATACAGTTGAAATCTAAAATTTATAATACTTGCCTGCTTTAACAGCTCATAAAATTTTATCAATACTTAGTCTATTTATACATGTCATGATAGGTATTATGGCAAGGCGCTTCCCAATCTTTTGGCAGTAATGTGTGTTTCTAAAGTAAATATTTGTTTCTAACTTGAAATGACTAGAAATTTATGCAAAACGTACAAAAAGCAAAGGCAAATATGTAAGCATTTTTTCGGGCAATTTTTTATTTATAAAACGGTTTAATACAAGGCGCACTCATTAAAAATGGGGGCACTAGACCAATAACAATGTTTTGTACGTTTGTTCGGCACGGCAAAGTAGAATGCAAACAATGAATTTGCCTCTGTAGTGACAGCCACATGGACACGGCGAAAGAAAAAACAAATCAGCTGATTCAGCAAACCACCTTTAATAGATTCGCCTTGGTCTAATGTTATGTAATTATAGATACAAATCTTGATAAGAATGCTTCAATTCGAAATACTAAAAGTAGGCTCCTCCCAAAGAGGCTGTTTGAAATAACTTCTCGAATATCAAAAAAAGTTTACCTAGATTCTATTAAAAAAAGTTTTTTTACCATGATTATAGCTTTACATTCATTGCAGATGATGTTCTTTCACATATTATATTGCAAAAAAAAGATTATCGAAAATAGTTAAGATGTGTCAAAATTCATGCAGTTTGAAATTTTACATATACACCCCGTTGCTTAATTATAAACGCACAATAATCTTATTTATATTTCTGATTATGTTTTACAAAAAATATTTTCACACGTACTGTTTGCAAAAGCAACAAAAACAACATCACTTGTATTATAATACATTGACATATGCATTAATCCCCTATAAATCCACCAAATTAATCTACCCGTTCACATATGGCAGATTACCTGCAAAATTGACAATCAGCTGTTAATACTGCTTTGAGAGGTTTTTCTTCATAGAAATTATTTTGGTGGAATAATTCGGTGTTTTTGGTTTCTTTAACTATTATTAACGATATGAAGAAAATACAAGAAGAAAGAATAGCTAATTTAATTGTGCAATTGGCTGCTAAGAATAAACAGTTGGAGGAAATCCGTATGCGACGTTTACTGAGGTTGCAAAAATTATGGCAGCAAAACGCATGCGAAATTCGATATTACATTTTATGATAAGTAATAAGAGAACAAAACGTTTACGGACAAAACCTTTTTTCTGTAAAATGAATCCGTAATTAATAATACAGGGTGGCTGATGAAAGCCGCTACCAAAAAAAATTGAATAACTTTTTTTCTTTTTAAGTTATCTGTTCCATTTTTGTTTTAATTTGCAGATTGATCTTTAAAATTTATTAAAATGGATAACTGGGACACGCAAACAAGAATTTGGATAGTCCGCCGCTATCACGCACTGGAGTCCGTAGTTTTGGTACAGAGAGAGTACAGGCGGATGTTTGGCGGCGATCCCCCGATCAAATGGGCCATAATGAGACTGGTGAATAATTTTTCTGAGCAAGGAACAGTCGCAAGAAGGCCTTATCATCGAAACCCACCAGTTCGGACGGAGGAAACGATGCTGCTGTAGCTGCAGCTATACAAATCAATCCAAGGGTTTCAACAAGAAGCTTATCTGCTCAACTTGGTGTCAGCCGACAGTCTTTGCAAACAATAATGCACAAAGATTTAGACTTATTTCCCTACAAAATTCAAATGGTTAACAAACTGAATGCAGCAGACTTGCCGATTCGCTTGGAATTTTGCCAGAAGATCCTGCAAATGGTGGAAGAAGACCAAAACATGTTAAATTGCCTTTTCATGTCTGATGAGGCCCATTTCGATTTAAACGGCAATGTGAACAAACAAAATTGTCGAATATGGAGTACTTCTACCCACAGATACTCCACGAGACGAAATTGCATCCTCTTCGCGTGACAGTGTGGTGTGCGGTTTCTTCACGCTGTATTGTCGGGCCTTATTTTTTTGAAGAAAATGGTCACACCGTTACGGTTACTGGAGACCGTTATTTGAAAATGCTGAAAGAATTTTTCTATCCAGAACTACGCCGAAAGAGAATTCCTTTCAACTCTGTGTGGTTTCAACAAGATGGGGCAACGTCTCACATAGCCCAGACTGTTATGACAGAGTTGCGACGAAAATTGCCCAATAAACTGATTTCAAGAAACTCCGAATTTCGTTGGGCCCCCAGGTCGCCTGGCCTTACTGCACCTGACTTTTTCTTGTGGGGTTTATGTAAACAAGAAGTTTATAAAACAAAGCCAACAAATTTGGATGAACTAAAACAATCCATTCGGGCAACAATTGCGGCTATTCCTGTCGCAACTCTCAAAGCAGCAATGAACAACTTTTTACTAAGATGCCGCACTTGTGTCAACGAGCATGGGGGGCATTTAAATTCAATTATTTTTAAAACTAGTTAAACTACATTTAATAAAATTTAATGACCTTCAACTTGAAAAAAAAAATAAATGAAGTTCTTAATGTAGCAAAATTCATCAGCCACCCTGTATTTAACAAAAATTTTATTAGAATTATGTTTCCAGACCTGTTTTCTTTGCCGGCATCTATTTCAAATAGTTTTTATTTCGATGTTTCTCCTTACATTCGTAATAATAATTATCGATAACACAGAAAGCACAGGGTAGTATGTCAAAAAGTGTCGTTACTATCTGGGATTATTTTATGAACTCAGATTTTGAGAGAGAAATTTTGTTTGGGAAATCGCGCTTCTTAATTACCGATTTTGAGTTAAGCGCGAAAATGTAGATAATGTACTTATACCTATGTGAACGTATTATTAGGAAAGAAGAGAGAAGACAAATATAACTGTTGCGAAATTATAAATGCACATTGGATATTCTTTTAAATTATTTTTTATTTGCTATCCTATTCGGCATTGTATCAAAGAATTTTTGCAATAGTTGCGTGTTAAGGAAGTCCCATGAATAAAAAATCGCATCTTTCCTATTTTCCGCTTATTTTGCTCACAAACTGCTCGAACTAATGCACCCCACGTCCTCCATGATTTTGAAATCTAGAGAAATTGCAGACCACTCAAGAAAGGGGATACACTGTAGGGCAAATCAATTCAAAGTGCAGCGAGATGAACGACAGGCCGCATTATTTTGCTGGAAAACAAGATTTTTGCCAGAATTCACATTGAGAAATGACAGCAATTTATTCGAAAGTAAGCTTATGGTGTATTTCTGGCATGAAAAAGCTCCTTATAAAAAATCTCTGCCATTCGAAGATGGCTTGAAACTGTAGGTCCCTCCATTTGTGGCACAACATCAAGACTTACGCGACAAATAGGAGGAGGAGCTCGGCCAAACACCCAAAAAAGGTGTAAGCGCCAATTACATATACATATATAAGAATATATCGCACCCTAAATACAAAAGGGTCACAACTCAAAATGTCCCTTCTGCTCAAATATGAACGAGACGTTATCAATAAAACGGTCCGCGGATGACATATGGCAAAAATAAATTTTTTGTTTTTTGGTAGGACTGTTATAAGCTTACATGGCAAATTTCAGCGTGATATGTCACATAGTTTGTTTTCTGTGCTACTGTAAACAAGTCAAGCTCGAGTGTGGAAAATTTTGAGTTGTGACCCTTTTGTATTTAGGGTGCGATATGTATACATATATATAAGCCTATGCACTCTTCGGAATGCATGCGTGTTGATGGAAAGTGGATATTCATATTTCCAAACGTACTCATAACTCCCCACACCATCAGAGAGGTAAAATTTGGAAAACTCATACACTGTTGAAAAGTTGTTTTCTCTCTTCTTGCCTAATACAAATGATGTGGTTTTTGTTACTTTTTACGTGAATTTGTTTCTCTTAACACATACTTGCGCAAACAGTGCATGTAAAAATATTTTCTCTATGATACAATAAAAATATGAGTAAAATGATTGTGCGCTTATAATTATGCAACAGGTTGTATACCTGGTGTTTTTTAATCATCACATAATTTAATGTTCTATACCAACTTTAAGCAGCTTTTCCTTACTGATTATTGAAAAATATGCGCACCAAAGTTTTACAACATCTCAATTACTGTTCGCGCTAACGCATACCTGTAGGTAACATACATAGTTTTTCAACAAGGAATTGGTTTTTCAAAAGGACTTTAAGAACTTTGTTGTTTTGGTTTATATGCATTAGACGCTTTGGTAATTGTTACAATGAATTAAACTAAAAGAATCCACTATAAAAATGGGGGATCAGCAAAAGTTAAATATCGTAAAATTCGTTATATTTTCGGTCAACACAATCATTTTTCTGAGACCACTAAATAGAATAGAATGATAGCAGAAAATCGCCGAACATGCAAACACTTGCCTTATTTATGCCTTTCTCAAACAAACTAGACATTTTATATTACTAAAACCCTTTGACCGAAAGTTCTCGGAACAACCGCCAGGTGACGCTCTGCATCAACTGATTTGAGTTCTGTTTAGGTTGTCATATCTGGGATTAACATTCCTATCAAAATTGTATCGCCAATGCTTGATATATTTCTGTTTGATCGAGTCAAAAACCACTACCGAGAACGCGTTTTAACAGCCGAAAGAAAGTAATGGAAAAATGGAAGACGACTCTGATGGCTATATCGAAAATAGAGTTCAAGAAATGTTTCGAGAGCTGAACCAAACGCTGCCATAAAGGCGTTGCAGTTGATGGGACGTACTTTGAAGCCGATAATATGACTTTTGAGGAATAAACTTATATTTTGAATTTTCTGAATATATTCCGGGAACTTTTTGACCAAGGTGGTAGTACTTGGTAAGATCAAATTTAATATATGCAGCAGTTTGATAGAAACTTAATATTTCGAGAATGTTTGATTACCGCACGATCACTCGGTTTTCCTAAACGTCTGAAGTGACAGACAGAAAAACGAATTGGTCGTACTCACGTGGTGCGAACCAGTGCAGCCATTAAAGCCGTTCGTAGAAATCCTCTTGGAAAGCAGAAAATCATGTCCAGGGCAATATTAACTGGTGATCTTTTGACAAGAAGAAAATAATTAAACTTGACAGATGCAAGCCGCTTCTTCGGCGGCACGCGGTCAACCGCCATGAAAATATTATTTTCACAGATGAGAAAATGTTCACTGTTGAACCAGTTTTTAATAAGCAAAACGACAAAATCTATGCTAAAATTTCAAAGACGCAAAAAATTGTTTCAAGGGTTCAGCGTGGCCACCAACCAGCCGCCGTAATGGCGTTACATCTCTTCACTTCTGCGAAAAAGGGGTTAAGACCGTGGCAAAAGTGTACCAGGAGGATGTCTTAGAAGACATGGTGAAGCAGTTGAGCAGTACTCTCTTCAACGGAGAGCGTTGGATCTTCCAGCAAGATTCCGCTCCAGCCCATATGGCAAAAACCACCCAGCAGTAGCAGCTCAAAAGCAATAGTACTGCGTTCATAGCCCCAGAATATTGACCGTCTAGAAGTCCAGATCTCAACCCATTGGATTACTGTTTGTGGTCAGAATTGGAGAACATGGACTGTCGAAGACCTCACAGAAATTTGGAGGATCTCAAACAATCTTTGCTTCGAGCAGCGACGTCTATAGCTGAATGGCCTAATCGTTTGAAGGCTTATTTATGTAAAAGCAAATGGTGACCATTTCGAATGAAAATTAAAATTTTTTTAAATATTTACATGATTAAATAAAACTCAGTATAAGTACATACAAGAGTGTGGCGCAACGCTTATTTCCCCTGAATTTGTAATACTCGTGTTTATTTTTATATTTAATACATTAAATCAGTGCTGTCCAGAATGAAAAATGTGAGTTTATAAGTGAGAACGAGAGAATGGGAGCAGCCCAGTAATAAATTTAAACCAAAATAAATAAATATTGGATTGGAGTAGAAAATTTTTGTGGGAGGAATCGAAATGCCTTTGATATTACATCTATAGCCTCCTTTGAACGACTTGTAACATAAAAGGCATTGCAAGTCGCCAAAGGCATTTTCTAGCATAAAAAAGTTCTCACAGGGCATTGTATTGCATACACTCAGCGTCACAGACAAACGTGGTGTTTATTCGTTGCTAGTTTGCTAACGACTGAACGATGGAGAGTAAGAATACGTGTGATCAATTGATGTATGGGATGGACAGCACTGCATTAAATTTACTTCACAAGTTACTGCAATATGCCATCTGTAGCATTTTTGAAAATTACTTTTATATAGAAAATGGGTGTGATTATTGTGCGATTAATCCATTTTCAAAACCATCTATCTTAGATCAGGGGAGGCGTGTGCACCAAGTTTTGTTGCGATATCTTAAATTTTACTTGCGCCGATTTTTATAATTTTCGTGCTTGAATAAAACTGCTTTAGTATAGACGATAAAATGTCGAAAAGCGCAGGTCTGCCTAATGCAACCACTTTAATCGCTTTTCAATTTGTACAAGTATAGTCACTACTCAAATTATCTTCGGTTTATTGAAACTCAATTACATTCAGTTACCTATTTTGCTAGTTTGTATATTTATTGCTTTTACTATTATACTTGAATAGGCAAATCTCTAATGGTGACGGACAAGAAGTTCCGACGAGCAAAAAGGAGAAAAAATCAAAAAAAGGAGATGACGACAAAAAAGATGTCGAGGAGCCGGTTGCATTTTTCAAAATGTTTCGATATGCGACGATGAAGGACCGATTATTATATGCCTTGGGAATTATATGCGCCATAGCGACCGGTCTGACAACGCCTGCCAATAGCTTGATCTTTGGTAATTTAGCAAATGTAAGTAAAAAATATTTTCTTTTTTGGAGGTTCCTCACGTACTCAAGTACTCGTCTGAAATAAATATATTTGTATGTTTACAAATATCTTTTTTTTGCTTATCTTACTTATACCTGCGGACAAATTTAAAATTTCAGTCTAGCTATCTTATCTTTCTCTAAAATTTCTAAGCTTTTAATTGCCATACATATGCATACATATACACATATGTGTGCCCATAAGGGTGCACTAATAGAATTTACAATGAGGCTACTAATAACTACTTCAGGATGGACGTCAACCAAATTTCTATAAGCCAAAGTGGCTCTAGACCCAAAATAATTATAGATGTACTTAAACATTGCTTGGAGACTGAATGAAAAAAAAAATACCAGTCTAACGGTTAGACGCGGTAGAAGTGAAACCTTCCGTAAAACAAACTGAGAGAGAATGAGACGAAAGCAGCATTAGGAGCGGGATAATTATAGGTTCATTATAATATTGCTATAAAGTTCATATTTTATTTTCTTCATTTTATTATTATTCATCCTCAATGTTTTCAATTTCAACAAATGATACGAGTGGCTTATCATAGCTAAATAAAATATGATACAAATGCTTTGGTTTCGATATTGTCAACATATCTTTGAAATGCCGCGTCAATTGTTGTTTTTTTTCTGTCGATATTCACGACACTTTTCTGCATTATTTTTCGACATAATTGCGGTAAATATTTAAAAATGAAAATATTTACGAATATAAAAATACGGACGCAATACATCACACGCGGTTGCTATTATGAGCGTCGTAACGTGTATATTACACAGACGTACTAACATACACACAAACATTCGTAGGACGCTTGGTCTAAGCAAGTATTAGGTAGTGTAGTATAGGTATACATAATGCCTTCTCGCTCACCGTGGCTCCGTAATACGCAGGCGCGCACACATACGTACTAGCATACATATAAACATGCATACGTATGACGCTTGAACTAAACACCAAAGCAAGTAATAGGCAGTGTAGTATACATACTACAATACTCACTATACGAGCGTAGCTCAGCAGTACGCAGCCACACACATATACGTATATCAACATTTAACGCTTCGTAGTGTCGCTTTTTCGTTTCATCGAGTCTCAAATCCCTCCCAACGATTCTAAAGAAGTTTTCACTTCAATAAACTTTTTAAGAGCTTCTCTTTAAAAATAGCATTTCAGTGTTTGAACACAAAATCAAAGTGGTAGTATCATCAGTTTTTTATGAGCGTCTCGCAAAACCCTACTCAACAAATTTCCAACTTTTGATGCTATTTGAAGTCGATTATGTGTTTGTTATTCCTTGGAATACGTAGCTAAAAATTTTCCTTTCCATTTCATCTCAGTTCCCAGGGAAAGTATCAAATCTGAAGCCACGATTTTCTGACAAACTAAACTGCTCACTCAGACTTTTATTAGTGTTTGGGTGAAACAGCTAAGATTTTTTGATGCAGCTGGGCTTCCTCTTGTACTGGAATTCAAGGGGCATCTCTCATAAAGCTCCAACCGCACTCTTCGAGCTTAGCGGGCTTCCATCTTCCTCGGTAATGCCTTTTGAATGCAGCGACATCTTGATAAAGCGCTCTCCGTGCTCCTCACTAACTAAAACTATATTTTCATTATAAAAACTAAAACGTGATTGAAGAAAATGCAAATGTTGCATTTCACTTTATAATAACAGTCCAACAACACTTTTATTTATTTGCGAATTTATTTGCGTTAGCAGATTTTTTGTTATCAATTTTTTGTGACGAATGAAAGATGAATTTTCACTTAGCTTTTTAATATCTAAACTTACGAAAACGACCTCTTCGAAATTTGACTCACTAAGCTATTAACATTTTTGCGTGAAATAAGCAAAACCATTTGCAGGTATGCGTTTTAAAAAATGAGGATTCCTACAATTTGTTGCCGGATCATGATTGGGGATTTATTATTGAATGATACAACGGCATTCCATTGTGGAAAATACTGTGACACGTCGATACTCAAAGGCTTGTAAACAATTAATGAATTAATGATTGAAATGAAGCATCACATACGTTCATAATGGGTAATCAATTTAGAGTTATCAGATTTTTAATTGAAATAAAACAGCTAAAATGCAAATTCATTCGGCCATCTTTATAATTTTTTTGTAGAACCATTCATGACATTTACTTTTTAAAGATAATCCCTTTCAAATGTTGGCAGCAACTGCACTGTAATTCGGCACCAATTTCGAATTACTCGCTGATGGACTTCGGTCGGTATCTCGTGAGTAAATTTAGTAATGTTGGCTTCCAATACCTCAATCGAAGCTTGGTTTATCTAGACTTTGCATACCCTCACAAATAAAAGTGCAAAGGTGTGATATCACACGATCTTGGTGGTCAATCCTCTGATTCGAGACGAGAGATAAATTGCTCACCGAAACGACGATGCAGTAAATCCATTGTTCCGCGGGATGTATGCTAAGTTGCACCGTCTTGTTGGAACCAAATATTGTGGAGAGCACGGGCTTCAATTTCCGGCATCAAAAAGTCACTGTTACATTGGCGCCAGTGTCGTCTTTGAAAAAATAGGGCCGATGATTCCTCCAGCCCATAGTTCACCCCAAACGGTTGTTTTCAATGGATGTAATGGCTCTTCTTGAATGGCTCTTCAGTCCAAATGCGGCAATTTTACTTCTTGATGTAGCCATTAAGCCCAAAATGGGTCTCATCGCTGTACACCATGAGTTGGCCTGTGCGCGCGATGAACATACCTTCGATTTTTGTAATACAATTGTACAATTTGTAAACGTTGCTGTGGAGTAAGTATTTCCATGTTGAAATGTCAATGAAAACTGAAAAAAATTACGTATTTAGTTTGACAGTAGTCCCGCGTAATCTGTCAAAAAACCCTATTGGAAGAAGTACCTCCAATCTGATCACGCTTTATAACCGGTCTGTGACTGTAAGACTGGTAATTTTCATAAGGCAGTAGCAGTAGCAGTTTTTAAACCTCGGTAGCCCCAAGTAAAATTTTCTGCTGAAAATTTCTGAACAAATTTTAACCCTCTAGCTCCCCTTTTAACTAATTTTCATGTAGGTTCCTTGTAAGTTCAAAAAGATCTACCAAGAAGGAGTTAGGGGGCTAATATGTCTGTCAAAAAGATGCAAAATTTATTTTAGGTTTCTGAAAATAGTAACGGCATTTCAAATTCAATTATATCTTATTTGTAACCCACAATAAAGAAATTGTGATAGAGTGGAATTAAATCCCCTTGAGGTTTGACTGCTATCCATGGACTGCAATTGGTTTGGGTGAAGCTGCACCACTGTGTTATCTAATAAATAGTTTTATTAATCAACAACGCAATTCAATTGCACAATTAAGCGCAAATAATCTGGCATTGTTGAATTTTCAGATTACCTTGCCAACACAACAACAAAGTCTATACTATATTTGCCATCCCAATTTGCAAACGCCATGATGCCAATTCATTTGTAGTCAATTGTAAACTGCAATAGTATTTATGCATGGCTGTGTCTGTAGACTTCTTGGCCTGGTTTAAAGAAATTTAAATATACCTGAATTCAAAATACACCAGTGAGCTTTGCATATGAATTGATCATCTTTTCAGAGTTGCCTTATGACATAGCGCGATCCGGTATTTTTTTATATTCGGTTTTTCTAAGCTACCAAATTTAAATA
The DNA here is from genome assembly GCF_027943255.1 of Anastrepha obliqua. Lineage (NCBI taxonomy): Eukaryota > Metazoa > Arthropoda > Insecta > Diptera > Tephritidae > Anastrepha > Anastrepha obliqua. The sequence goes on along the minus strand of NC_072895.1, from coordinate 81,148,489 downwards.
TGAAAATAAAGGTGAACCTTATTTTGCATTTTTAGTCAATGATCGATTATGGCACTCCAGTAAATGGCACAACCAGCTCGGCAGTGGATTCTCTTTTGGATGCAGTGGAAACATTTGCTTTTCAAAATAGTATGATTGGCATTGTGATGCTTGTGTGCAGTTATATATCGATAACGACCTTCAATTATGCCGCTCAAGCACAAATTGTGCGCATTCGCGGAAAATTCCTGAGGTCGGTGTTACATCAGGATATGTCATGGTACGATTTCAACCAGAGTGGAGAAGTGGCTAGCAGAATGAACGAGTAAGTCAAATTCCTTTTTTAATTGACTTATACTTAATATATGTATGTATGATAATTTTACTTATTCCTTGGAGTACAAAAAATTGGATGTTACGGTTAATATTATTTTAAGACATCCCGCGTTTATAAAAAAATGTAAAAAATCGGAGAAAATATTTTGCCTTTACGTTAACCTGACTTTTGCTGAATAGATAACACTGTGCGACAGTGATTTTATACTTTTATGGAGACCTAGTACAACTTGTAGGTATAGTAAAACGAAGAAAAATGGTATAGGAGATTTTTCCAATACACCCCCAAAATCTAGTTTTATGGCCATAAAACCGTTTGATGTGAAGAATCACTCCTAACTTCGCCAATTTCCATCCGATTTTGAATTTGTTTTTTTAGTTCGAAAGAACAAAACAAGCCTTTTTGACAGTGTGTTGACAATTTTTCTGAAGTGACAACTGACGAGACTGTAGGCGGAAGTATTTGGAATTTTTTTATTTTTTCTCTATTTTTTCAACTTTAACATAATTTTTACGATATTATCCGATATTGAGGATTTTTTTTAGTACACTACTGTTATAGTAAATTTAATTTTGCGTCGAATGAGCTATATTTGACTGTAATTAAATTAAAATTAATAGAGTTGTGTGAGTTTTAAGATTTTTTTTTTTTTACTAATTTGGTATGTAGGTATAACTTTCGCTAAATGGGAATAAGGACGTGTTTTGATGCGTTATTATAGATACGTAATATTTATTGGAGTATATATGTACTGTACTGCATACAACAGAACTGGTTAGAACTTACGAAAATATCTGACATATTATAGCACATTTTTTTTTCAATAGAAATATGGAAAAGCTCCCAAGTGTACCAAAGTTCACACTGTACATTGATTAACAAAAGATGTTTGTTATTATAATTTAACCTTATTAAAACGTCAAAGTTTTATTGTTTGTTTCATTGAAATTCAAGAGATATAAATCGAAACGTTGCCAGAAAAGTCGAATTTCTCAATATTCTCCGATGATGTGGCATCATCAGCCTTATCATAAACCAGATGATTGTTATTTTTATAAAACGGACGGAAACGGTCATCATTATAAAGCTCGAAAGCACATAAAGTATGCTGATGTTAAACTGTTAAGAACCCCGTAGTCTTGGACGATATGATTGACTCAACTGCAGGAACTGAAGGAAGTTCAACTCATTGCTGATGAAGTTCAACTCATTGCAATCTGAAACGCTCGCTTCTCGATTTAAACAATGGAATTCAGTTGATGACGACTTCAGATGAATGATGATGACCGAATTTCTTACAGAGACGTATTCCAAACTGATGAAGAGAATGACAAATGTACCGTACCATACTAAACTCCAATGGGCCGTTTCCAATGCATTTTTAAGTTTGGAACCAGTTCCGTTCTGTACTGCACCGTACCATACCATACAGTGCTGCACTGCACAATACTCCAATAAATATTATGTGTTTATAATGACACTTGTTATCATTTTCATGCTTCGATGCCTACATACCAAATTAGTAAAAAAAAAAAAATAAAATCTTAAAACTCACACAACTCTATTAATTTTAATTTAATTACAGTCAAATAAAGCTCATTCGACGCAAAATTAAATTTACTATAACAGTAGTGTACTAAAAAAAATCTTCAATATCGGCTAATATCGTAAAAATTATGTTAAAGTTGAAAAAATAGAGAAAAAATAAAAAAAATTCCAAATACTTCCGCCTACAGTCTCGTCAGTTGTCATTTCAGAAAAATTGTCAACACACTATCAAAAAGGCTTATTTTTGTTCTTTCGAACTAAAAAAACAAATTCGAAATCGGATGGAAATTGGCGAAGTCAGGAGTGATTCTTCACATCAACCTACTGAAAAACGGTTTTATGGCCATAAAATGAGATTTTGGGGGTGTATTGGTAATTTCTCCTATACCATTTTGTTTAGTTTTTCTATAGCCACAAGTTGTGCTAGGTCTCCATAAAAGTATGTTTAATTTTTTTTTTTTTTGTCACACAGTGTAATTTGCTGGAATATTAACACGAAATTTTATAAGTATAAACCGAAACAACTAAGATAAGACTTGCACCGTTTCCACTTTCGCAGACGTAAAGTTTTAACAGCAAACTCATTCCCGCCTCAAAATATGTAGCAACTGGCATTTTTATTTCATTTGCCGAGCAGACCACTGCTTCTCTCAAGGGCTTATGAAATGGTAAATTTGAGGCGTGTTCTTCGTGCATACTACAGTCATGCATTGCCGCGCACCGCAGCATTAAGCTCTTCCCATAAGAGCGACTCGTTCAAAGAGTTCTCGAGTCATAAGACTTAATAAATTTATCAAAATGTGTATAGCCGTGCCACACTGATTGAGATAACGAACGCTATAAGAAATAAAGTTCAAAAAAGTAAACCCGTAAACAAGCTCAAATAACACTCACTCACAACATTCCTCGGTCTTCCTAATCTAATAACAGTGTAAAATTAATTTATCAAAGCCATTAAGTCGGCTAGGTAATGTAGTCGGCGTACACTTTTCGAAAGCGATATTTCATTTACATAAATGCTCCAAATGCATGAATTTCAATAAAAAGTTTGATTGCCCTTTCGTGAACAAATTTAACGCAGCCTACGAAGATTACAGATTTCGGATGGCTAACATGTTGCTCATTAGCTATGTTTCTACGACTGTCTCCATACCGGGCATCCCATTCATGGACTCCGTCACGAGAATAACAATCTTTATCTTAAGTTTGGATCATCAATTGAAGCATTGCTGTAAAAATTTTGTCCGTTTTTATCGGGCTACTTTTAAAATGGAGTACACTCGGTGGACACAAAGGGTGCTTACGGTGCTATATGTCCGTCTATCATCCTGAACTATTTGGTAATTCCAACAGCTACTGTAGGAAGCCTGTGCCGAAACAGTTTATAATTTTGTCATCAATCATACTAGAAGTGCTGAATTGATTCCATATCTTCTTCGTCTCTAGAATTCTTGCAGAAATCGCTATGCAGGGTGCCGAGCCTGGTGTTTGAATAATCTTTAGTTATATGCCCCATTAATATTTCTATGAGGAACCTTATATTCGTTTTTAAGAACCTTAATAACTTTTCAGTATGCTTGTACTCACTTACCAAGCCCTGTCTCACACCCTTCCTTTGCGTCCACGTCTACCTTTGAAAAATTATGTCGCTGGGATAAAGTATAGATTGACGCTGTGCCATCAAAAAGTTCGTAGGAATCTTGACAAAGTTTACCAAGTTTGAAATCTAGAAAAGAGTTAAACACAGAAAAAGTTCTATGCAAGAGTACTGTGAATAGTGTAGTCGTTTTCGAAGCAATAGCTTGTGTGCGACTTTCTTTTTTGGAAGTTCCATCTTAAGAAAAATATATATATATATATACTTGGCGCGTACACCCTTTTTGGGTGTTTGGCCGAGCTCCTCCTCCTATTTGTGGTGTGCGTCTTGATGTTGTTCCACAAATGGAGGGACCTACAGTTTCAAGCCGACTCCGAACGGCAGATATTTTTTATGAGGAGCTTTTTCATGGCAGAAATACACTCGGAGGTTTGCCATTGCCTGCCGAGGGGCGACCGCTATTAGAAAAATGTTTTTCTTAATTTTGCTGTTTCACCGAGATTCGAACCGACGTTCTCTCTGTGAATTCCGAATGGTAATCACGCACCAACCCATTCGGCTACGGCGGCCGAAATACTACTTTTTTATTTAATTTTTCGAAAAAAAACTGCCTTAAAAAAATTCAATAAAACGGTGGACCTAATCATGTTCGGAAACTTTAGAGCAGTTGGAAACCGTAATAATTGGACTAAAATTCTGCGAAGTGTCTTAAAGTTGGAATAGCGGAACATTTGATTCGAATTACCTATATGTTATTTAGCGAATTGTGAAGCGGTGGCAATATCGGCCAATTTTTCTTTGAAAATGCTGCAGGAGATGCCATTTCGGTCAAAGATAAGGACTACAGAGGCATGATAAAAGGTTACCGGATTGGTAGCCGGAAATTGAAGACATTGACGTGGCCTGTCTTTGTTTAATCAGTCGCGCCCTGTTCGGTAATCGTATCAACAGCCGTCTCGGCAATGTCAATTGGTCACTTCGGAGATACGATTTGCCGACCTTAGACTTTTGTGGGATGCCGCCAAGAATCGATGATATGTGTAAGGCGCGATTCAGGCGCTTAACGCGAATACAGCCTAAGCCGTTCGTGAGATAGAGCCATAAACCGTCAATAAGATCTTCGAAAAGTAGCTTAGCAGGACGCGCTACTGCGAGACATCAATAATAGGAATGTTTTCACTTTCGAATACACCATTAATACAAGGTGAAGCCCAAAATAAACAAGACTGAGCTAAAATAAGTAGAAACGACAGGAGCTTTGTTCTGATAACTTCAAGTTTATTTATTCAAAATAGTCCCGTCTGGCCTCGATACACTGTTTTACTAAAAGCTAAAAGCTTTTCGAAAGAGTTTTTCAGCTCATTGACCGGAATGTTTTTCAGGATGTCGGTACAAGCCTTTTGGATGGCCTCTACGGACGCAAAACGTTTTCCTTTCATAGCTAAATCAAATTTTCCAAGTAGGTAGAAGTCACAGGGAGTCATATTAGGCGAATACGGTGAGTGATTTTTGCTTAAAATGTGATTTCTAGTCAAAAAATCAGTCACAGGAGTGGATCGATGAGATGGTGCATTATCTTGCAATAAGCGCCAGCTTCCTCCCTCGAGGTTTCAAGGCGAATTCAACGAATGCAATGCAACAAACGTTTTAAAACGCCAAAATAGAAGATTGCATTGACGGTTTGGCCCGTTGGCTTGAACTCCTTGTGGACAATTCCCTTGGAATCGTAAAATCAAATGAGCATCGACTTGATTTTTGACTTCTCCAAACGCGATTTTTTGTGTGGTGGCTCGTCTGGGGCCTTCCATTCGGACTTTGACGCTTAGTTTCAGGTTCATGTTGGAAACACTACGTTTCATCACCAGTTACAATGTTTCAAAGGAAGTTCTCGTTTTTTCTCGCTTCTTTAATGAGGTCTTTCGAATGTTGAATTTTGAAGATTTTGGAGATATTCAACTCCGAGCCCATGAATTTCAACGATGATTTTGGTTAATTTTTGGTAAATTTACGAATAATTTCATGAAGTTTTCGGTGATTACTGATTTTGGACCGCCCGTATGTTCATTGTCATTTATGTCCCCACAACCATCTGCGAAACGTGTAAACCACTCATGAACTCTGGCACGGGATAGACGATCAACATCATAAACTTTTTCCATCAATTTAAATGTTTCGGTAAACGTTTTACCGATTTTAAAATAAAATTTGATATTAGCTCTTTGTTCGAAACTCATTTTTGTACCGATGACTCAAACATCTCAAACATACTGGCACTTTAGGCGCAATAACTTTGCTTTCATTGAACCGAATGTCACCAAACGTTTACTGGAAGTCAGCTAGGGATGTACCTTGTAACGCAGTAACTCACCTTGAATACGGAAACCATTATTTTTTTTCATTATCTTGAATTTTTAAAATGAAACCATTATACATATTATATATGTATGCTTACATGCAATTATCAAAATCTTTATTTGCAGAGATTTGTCCAAAATGGAGGATGGTATAGCCGAAAAGGACGTTATGTTCTTGAACTATATTGTGGCCTTTATTGGTTCCCTAGTGCTGGCTTTTTACAAAGGTTGGCTACTGGCGTTAGTCTGTCTTAGCAGTCTACCGGTTACTTTCATAGCACTGGGCGTTGTTTCGATCGTACGTACCAAAGATTTATACGGAAAATGCATATACGAATATTAATTTGTTTTTTTTTTTTTTGCTAGGCGACTTCAAAGCTGTCGAAAAAGGAACTGAATGTTTATGCTAAAGCTGGAAATATTGCAGAAGAAGCATTGAGCGGCATTCGAACTGTGAAAACTTTTGAGGGCGAATACAAGGAAATCTGCGCCTATAAATCGCAAATTGTTGACGCTCGGAAAGTAAACATCAAGCGAAATATGTTTTCTGGCATCGGATTCGGGCTCCTCTGGTTTTTCATCTACGCTTCCTACGCCTTAGCTTTCTGGTTTGGTGTTGGTTTAGTCTTAAAGAACTACGCTGGAGAAGAAGCTTACAGCAATTACACTCCTGGTAATATGATTACGGTATGTCAAATAAATAACTTGCCTTCTTCGGAACTCTTACTAATTTAAAATATATATTGCTGTAGATATTTTTCTCAATCATGATGGGTTCCATGAATATTGGCTTAGCCGCGCCGTATATCGAAGCTTTTGGCATTGCAAAAGGTGCATGCGCCAAAGTATTCAAAATCATCGAACAAGTACCGACAATCAATCCAATCGAGCCGAAAGGCAGGAATTTGAACCAACCTTTGGTACATATCGAACTACGCGACGTTAGTTTCAAATATCCATCACGCGAGGAGGTGCTAGTTCTTAATAAATTAAATTTGAAAATACATCGTGGCCAAACGATAGCGTTAGTTGGTTCATCGGGTTGTGGTAAATCAACGATTATCCAACTTGTGCAGCGTTTCTATGATCCACAAGAAGGCAGCGTATATTTCAATGACACCGATTTGAAGGACATAAACATTACTTCGTTGAGGGAGTGTATAGGTGTCGTCGGTCAAGAACCAGTACTATTTGGCACTAGCATATTTGAAAATATTCGTTATGGCAGAGAGGATGCTACAAAAGAGATGGTCATTGCGGCTGCCATCGCGGCAAATGCTCATATTTTCATAAATAAATTGCCAAAAGTAAGAACAGTTTTTGATATCTGCGTAAAACTTTCATTAAAAACGCACTCCTCCCTTTCAGGGACTTGATACATTAGTTGGTGAACGTGGCGCTCAACTGTCGGGTGGACAGAAACAACGTATCGCTATTGCACGTGCGCTCGTGAGAGATCCCGAAATACTGCTATTGGACGAGGCAACCTCTGCATTGGATACAGCCAGCGAAGCGAAAGTACAGGCGGCTCTTGAAAAGGTAATTTCATTAAGTTGTTTATATTCTTCTATACAAAAATCCATTGCTGTTGGTCTCGAATTTACTTTAATAGTTGATGCTGTGGTTCTTGTTTGCACCAAGACTTCAGTTCAGACATCTAATATTTTTGCAAAGGCGGACAACATCTTGAAGACCGCTATTTCTAACGTTTTTCATGTGCACTTCAGCGTGCGCTAGCTCGTATGGATATAAAATAATGTTGATCAAGATCTTTAAAAGATTATCGACCAAAATTTGGTACTTTTATTCTCACGCGTATAACCTTTATATTTATTTGAGGATTTCTTAAATTTTTTCTAGATATCTTAGTTTTGAGAAATGTCCTAAAAAATGTTCAACATCCATTTTGTACAATATATTATACAATAGTTCGAAGAATTTCATATTTTTGTGAAAAGCAACTATTTTTAAAGTCTTTAAAATATTTAGTTTTAATGAAAATTAATGCATAAACTAAACGTAGACTACTAATTATCATACTTTTAATGTGATACATAATTTATTTTGATCGGCTTACGGATTCTCTATATATTAGAAATATTTATGATATATCTTCTTTTTTCTTTAATCCGAAACCGTTACTTGGCAGTATCTCGAAGACTGCATAAAAGGAAAAAGAGGTTGTCTGTAAAGTCGGTTTACTGACGATAGTTTAACGTGATAACGTCATAAGAAAATACTGATTGAATGGTTGCATTTTTCAAAAGAAAATTTTAATTTTATTTGTTTGATAGATATTTTGTATGGATATAGAGAATGAGTTAACATTAACATAATATACTTTAACATAACATAACATAACATAACATAACATAACATAACATAACATAACATAACATAACATAACATAACATAACATAACATAACATAACATAACATAACATAACATAACATAACATAACATAACATAACATAACATAACATAACATAACATAACATAACATAACATAACATAACATAACATAACATAACATAACATAACATAACATAACATAACATAACATAACATAACATAACATAACATAACATAACATAACATAACATAACATAACATAACATAACATAACATAATATAACATATCATAACATAACATAACATGCTGTTCAAGCAAGGTAACGACGCATGAGCAAGATAACGACGCATATTTTGGTGCGTGCAGCCGGCTACATAGAATTATAAGACGTTATCACGTAAAAAAATAATAATAACATTAAAACAACAGGTATTATTAAGAAACTTGGTTTTATTTTAAATTCTTCAAGTAAATCAAATTAATAATAATCAATAAGAAGGCATATGCAAATACAAATACGTGAATTTATATTATATATGTACATGTGCGCATATACATACACATATACGCTCACTTAAGTAGGAGAGAGCAAGATGTCGAACGTTGCCGTTCGTTTGCTTTGTTTGCTTTGTCGTTCGTTCCGCGCTTTCGCTTGCAGTTCATTCAAGGTAACACTAATGAGCAAGGTAACGACAAATGAGCAAGGTAACGACACGTCAAAAAATTAATCTGAATTTTCAGACTCAATGACCGATTTTACATGGGAATTAGATGGTCCGGTTCTTGGGTGAAAAATATTATTAATTCTTCCTAAGCAGTGTAATCATTCAAGTTCAGCACATTCGACTCTGCAATTTTAAAAATTCTTACTTTTACATCAAAATTGTGTTCTATGTTGCTCTTTTCCAGGCGAGCAAAGGCCGTACAACAATTATTGTTGCGCATCGCTTGTCGACCATTCGACGTGCTGATCGTATTGTAGTAATCAATAAGGGCGAAGTAGTCGAAAGTGGCACACATTCTGAATTGATGGAACTGAAGTCTCACTATTTTAACTTGGTTACAACTCAACTGGGAGACGAGCCTTTGACTGACGACGCTCAAAATGCTGAAAAGTCTCAAAATTTCTTCGGCTCGAAAGACGAAGATGAGGAACTTATTGACATTAAATATGAGGAGGAAGCTTTAGTTGATGAAGATGAAGAGAGTTCGCTGTGGCCTATTTTAAAGAAGAATAAACCGGAATGGCCACAACTTTTGTGTGGGATGATTTCTTCGGTTATTATGGGCTTTGCTATGCCTATTTTCGCTGTGCTTTTTGGAGGAATACTTGAAGTATTGGCCGCTAAAGATGATCCACAATATGTACGTGACAACACCAATCAATATAGTATATATTTTATGGTAACTGGTATCATCGTTGGTTTTGCCACTTTCCTTCAGGTAATTAAAACTTTCCCTACAAGTTTGTAATGTTAATAAATTCCCAATTACACAATAATTCTACGCAGATATACATGTTCGGTATTGCGGGTGAGAAGCTTACGGAACGTTTAAGAGGTTTGATGTTTGAGGCGATCCTGAAGCAAGAAGTCGCTTGGTTCGACGATAAAGCCAACAGTACGGGAAGTCTTTGCGCGAGGCTTTCTGGTGACTCAGCTGCTGTTCAAGGTGTAAGTACTCATCCACGATTTGTAGTCTAAAATGGCAATTTTTACCTCCTAAACGTTAAAAATATGTTAATGTAAACGCAATTCCAAATATCAGTGTTAGGCAATGTTGTTTTTTTAATTTTCATCAACTAAGGCGAATCTATTAAAGGTGGTATCGGTAAATCAGCCGATTTGTTTTTTTCTTTCGCCACCTATGTATGTGGCTGTCAGCCCAGAATGACACAAGGCGAATTCATTCTTTGTTTTCTACTTTGCCAATACTTTTCTTTGAAAATCAAACGTACAAACCACTCTTGTTGGTCTAGTGCGCCCAACTTTAATGAATGCGCCTTGTCATCAAGCATGGAAAATTAAATAGAAAACTAAAATAGACTGTCATTCGCACCGTCGAATGAGACCACACTGCCACAAAAATATCTGACTGAAGTTGATCGACTTCAAATTATGGTGTTCTATAGCTTGAAAATATACCCCTGCTTAAAATATTCGCACCAGCTCTAGGGCTCGACCAGTATTGTCCGTCTCTCGGCAGAAATTAGTAAATGAAAAGATCTGCCATCAATAAAATCCTTAAGATTTGTAGTATGCGAAGATAATTAAGAAAATATCGAGCTTGATATCACAGAAAAATAGAGTTTCCTAATAAGAGTGGGTCGAAAAAGAATAAAACAAACTGTACGTGAGGTGTTAGCAACACTTTTTTTTTTTAGAAAGGTCCAGTTATGCCATTGCGTATAGAATATGACACCTTTTAAATGCCCACCGCGGCTTTGCACATTAACTCGGACCCAAGAGATGCAATTTTAAACGACTTTGCTTTATAGATTCATGAATTTGAGCAACGTTGTTTTTGAGCGCATCTGTCTATTGCGTTTTATTGCCATAGATATGCGATTTCAGAGAACCATTCAAGAAAAAGTCGAGTATGATCAAGTCGTACGATCTTGGTGGCCAATCACGTCATCTTCGCGAGGGGTAAGCCAACCCTCAAATTGTTCACTCACAATAGGATTTTATCCTTTGCGTCTAACCCGAATTGGTTCTGGTAACGTAGAACCGACTGCCGTGTGAACCTCATTTTGACCGTTGTTTTTGTTGTTGTTGTTGAAGCAATTCATTAGGTCTTCCCGTTTGGATGTGAAGCTTTAGGACTACTGTACTGTCCACGATAAAGACTTTTCGAAAGATTTTTGGGGCTTTTGTAGAGAAATTCCGGCGCTTCAAATGATCAGTATAGGTACATATAATATGTACTTTACGGTCTAATCAAAATAAGTGTATACATAATTTTTCAGTGAAAAAAAAAAAATGTATTACAGGTGTCGCTCGAGTTATACGATTAATTGGTTTCGTGTATCTCGCAACTGTGTAAGTGGAGACTCAAATTTAGACTCAACATGTTTAGTGGAAAATAAAATGTTTTATTCTTTTAATCTTAACACTAAATGTTTGAGAGTTTTATAAAAAAAAAATTATTACGTAATATCAAAAAACTCTTTGGGTCCTTAATCTAATTACTCGCTGTCGTTGGTGTTGGTGGTGGTGGTCTAAAAATGATGTTATTATTAATATTCCTTAGTTCTGCTACAAATATTTCTCTACGGGCTATACAGGGATCTCTTTCAGCGCAATAAATAGGCCTGCAACTCTTTCGCCATATTTAAACCATGCTCTGCATCAGTCATTGAAAGTTTCTCAGTAGATGCATCCTCATAACTTTCCTCCTCTTTGACGGTCACTAGATTTGACTTTCAAAGGAAAGATTTTCTTCATCCAAAGTGTTTTCAAATAATATTAGGAGGTTGAATTAGTTTTAAAGGTGACACACAGATGGCGCTATTTATCACTTTATCGCGTTGGCAATACAGAATATATATTCATGACAAAGCCTCATCCCTAGGCTTTGTTTATCAGTATCTGTCATTTCGCTGAAGTATAAACAACGCAGTGTTTTCGTGCTCCGAGTATGTCAACTTTCGTGCCGTCGAAACGCAATTTGCGGGAAGCTTTGCTTTTCTACATCAATTTGAAAAAAAATACAGCACAAGCCCGTGAATTGCTGCAGGAGGCCTACCCAGACCATACTCCGTCGATTTCAACATGTGAGTACTGGTTTCGACGGTTCAAAAGTGGTGATTTTCACACCGAAGACAAGGAGCGTCCTGGCCAGCCCAAAAAGTTCGAGGACGCGGAATTGGGGGAATTGGTAAACGAGGACTCGTGCCAAACCCAAGAAGAGCTTGCTGAATCATTGGGCGTTGATAAGTCAACCGTTTGCAAGCGTCTAAAAGCGATGGGAATGATCCAAAAGCAAGGACATTGGGTCCCGTACGAGTTGAAGCTGCGCGACGTCGAACGGCGATTTTTTACGTGCGAATTGCTGATCGAGCGACAAAATCGGAAGGGTTTTTTGCATCGGGTGGTGACTGGCGACGAAAAATGGATCCACTACGATAACCCAAAACGCAAAAAATCATGGGGTTTGCCCGGCCACGTATCAACGTCGACGGCCAAGCAGAATATTCACGGCAAGAAAATCATGCTCTGCATTTGGTGGGATCAGGTCGGCGTCGTATATTTTGAGCTGCTCCAACCGGGCGAAACAATCACGGGGGATCGTTACCGACTGCAATTGATGCTTTTAAGCCGGGCATTGAAAGAAAAACGGCCGGAAACGGTAAAAAGGCACGACAAGGTTATTTTGCAACATGGCAACGCTCGGCCGCATGTCAAAAAATACCTTGGAACGCTTGGCTGGGAAGTGTTACCCCACCCGCCGTATAGTCCAGACATAGCTCCCTCCGATTATCATTTGTTCCGGCATATGAGTCTCGATTTGGCGGACCAGCGGTTCTCCTCGTACGAGGTTACCAAAATATGGGTTGAGTCATGGATAGCCAAGCAGCGGCCAGAATTTTGGAGAAACGGCATCCGGAAATTGCCCGAAAGATGGGCGAAAGTTGTAGCTAGCGATGGCCAATACTTCGAATAAAATATTTTGTACCGTTTTTTCACAATAAAGCCCCAAATCTTCGAAAAAAACCTTTAAAACTAATTCAACCTCCCAATACTATAGTTCATTTATGTCTTCACTAGACATATCGTCGAATGAGCAACATTTATAATATGGTCACATTCAATTTCTTTATGTGGAACGTAATCATCTTCGCACACCACGATAGGAAAAAAAAATTTCCAGCATGCACTAAGAGCTGAAGATTTCAGATCTTTATATATTTTCCTAAATAGAATGAAAAGATATGCGTATATAGTATGACTTAAAAGTTGGTATGACTCGATCCAGCTTAATTATATTAATATATGATAAATAGTTATTGTTTTGTCCTTTTTATGGAAATTGGTCAAAAAACGTGTAACTTGAGGGAATGTCGCTATCTTTTCCGTGTGACTCGAAAATCGTGTAACTCAAGTACCGTTTATTTCGGGAGGTACCTGTATTATCACTAATCAGAAGCTTTAAAAAGTAAATATATAATTATATATAAATACTATTAAGGTGATTTCCATGTTCAGCTGATTTCAAAGTGTCCACGAAGACAGAAGATCAATCGTTTTATGAAATTCTAAGCTATGGGCCGCAGCTCCCCTATGAAGTTCTCGAAGCAACACTTCCTTCAGGGACTTTTAACTTTTGTGCCGTATTGCACAGACCCGGGCCTCCAAAATCGACCATAAACTGAAATTCATCGTACTCAGATCCGCAGAGTAGGGTGGCGTCTTGAGACGCTATTTGAAAAATGAGTTTTCTACCACTCTCGTGTTTTTTTCTTTGCTATGCGAACTGGCACCAAATCCTGTTGAAACGTCCAATGTTCTTCGCTAAAGTGCTGTTGAGATCAGGAAAGAACAGAAATTTCTAAAATATTCCGGCGGTAAACTTCTTAATTTTTACTCCTCGTACTCCAAAGATCAGATATGTCTTGCCGCAAATGCCACCGCACTTTCTTACAGATTGTGAGATTTGGTTAGTACTTGAGTTAGTTTGACCACGTGAACGTGTAGGTCAAGACCCGTGTGCAAATTAATCCCAATGAGAACTAAGTGATTCCCAATTCTAATGAATGACGATTAATTAACTGATTCGTTTTATTTTGACATGAGCCATTCACGACTGCTATTTTTTCGTACCTCGACTGGTGCGTGTCTGGCTGGCATAGGAAAATTCAATAGTAAATATGAATAACTCGTACAGCTTGACTGGTGTAACAATTATTGCGTTGGAAATGTGGACTAAGCGCCTGTAAAGTTGCGACCCTGTCTCAGAATTTCGGTAAAGGCTGGTACTTACCGAAGGCAGTGTAGTCAAGAAAAGTTCGTTAAATTTGTTTACAAAAACATAGAAAATATGTTATGAACATAATAAAAAAAGAGATTGAACTGAAAGAATTGAAATAAAAACTTGAATTTTGCAGGCAACTGGGCAACGTATTGGAACTATTGTACAATCACTGGCCACTATCGGGCTAGGTATTGGCTTATCTATGTACTATGAATGGAGTTTAGGCTTGTTGGCATTGGCATTCGCACCATTCATTCTAATTGCGTCGTATTTGCAGCGCAAAGTTATGGCTCAGGAAAATATGGGCACTGCTAAAACTATGGAAAATTGCACAAAGGTGAGCAATAGACATTTTTTTAAAAAAGAAATACATAGTTTGACTGATTTTTCTTCACAGCTTGCCGTTGAGGTCGTCTCCAATATACGCACAGTAGCGTCATTAGGCAGAGAGGAGATGTTTTACCGACAATACATGGAAATGCTTTACCCCGCAATGGCTGTAAGTTCCGCACATTTCCATTCCTCCACATTTCTAGTAAGTTTTTACTAAAACAATTAATCCAAAAAATTAAAATACTTGCAGAAAGCTAAGAAGAATACGCACTTCCGTGGCTTAGTGTATGGATTGGCTAGATCTCTTATGTTCTTTGCTTATGCGGCTTGTATGTACTATGGAGGTTGGTGCGTGGTAAACAGGGGCATGGAATTCGGTAATGTTTTTAAGTAAGTGACCGTAACCGAATTTTAACTTCTATTCTACAAATGGCATAAATTAAATATACACAACCATACATACAAAAATTTACAAATTTACAGGGTTTCACAAGCCTTGATCATGGGCACAGCCTCAATTGCCAATGCATTAGCCTTTGCTCCCAATTTCCAGAAGGGCATTACGGCAGCTAAGAAAATATTTTTACTGCTAAGTCGCGAACCGAAAATTCTTGATAAACCGGGTGTGTCGAGAGACCCATGGCACGCAGAAGGCAAAGTTGACTTCACTGATGTCACGTTTAGCTATCCTACACGTAAAGAAATTCCGGTATTAAGAGGCATAATACTGAATGTAATGGAGGGGAGAAAAGTGGCTTTAGTGGGTTCATCTGGATGTGGAAAGTCCACATGCATTCAGTTGTTGCAACGCTTCTATGATGTCGATGCCGGTTCAGTGGGCATCGATGATGTCGATTTACGAAATGTGTCCCTCTCCAATCTACGCCGTCAGCTCGGTATTGTCTCTCAGGAACCCATTTTGTTCGACAGATCTATTAGGGAGAATATTGAATATGGCGATAATAAGCGGGAGGTCTCCGAACAGGAGATAATCGCTGCAGCCAAAAAAGCGAATATACACAATTTTGTATCGGCACTGCCATTGGTAAGACTCTTAATATATAATATAATATATATAGTATTTTTACATATTGCAAATTGCAGGGCTATGAGACGCGTATGGGTGAGAAAGGCGCACAATTGTCTGGTGGTCAAAAGCAGCGAATCGCCATCGCTCGTGCAATGGTGAGAAATCCGAAAATTTTGCTACTTGACGAAGCCACATCTGCTCTTGATGCTGAGAGTGAAAAGGTAATAAACTTTCAATGTACAAATGCATGCATCGTATCTAATTTTGTGAAAAAATTTCAGGTTGTTCAAGATGCTCTCGACGCAGCTAGTGAAGGAAGAACAACCATCAGCATTGCTCATAGATTGTCCACAATTGTCGACTCTGATGTGATATTCGTGCTCGACAATGGGCAAGTTGCTGAAAGCGGTTCACATAAGGAGCTGCTGAAGCTGCGTGGCATCTATTATACGCTGTGGAGATTGCAAACCGGTGGTTAATGATAATGTTACGGTTAATGATAGTATTAGTTGTGTTCCAATGCTCAATGATCGGGGTCCGGAAAAAAAATTTTGCACGAAAATACAACAATAACGATGTGCTCCTGATGGAGATCCAGTTCAAATTATGATAACTTTTGTTCGTTTTGCTTTACGTCATTGGTAGCACTGACAAGTGAATGTATACAGAAACATGAATTAAATTAGAAAAGCTTTCGCTTGAGAGATAAATTAGAGGCTGAATAAAGCAAAATAGAATACAAGGTCACGCCTTCCGAATTTGTTGTGTCATCAGGCTTTATGAATAAACAATCAAAAGGAGGAGAGAAAGAGTAGGCGAAATCAATAGAAGCTACTTAACATAAGAAATTATACGCACACAGACACACTTTCTTGTCTCGGCGTCCACCCTATAAAAACGCGAAAAAACTGCATTTGGAGGCTTTATTTTTGTTTGTGCTTTCACAATTTAACACGCGGCACTTACTTGTCATTAGTTTGTTTAGTTTAAATATCACAAATCACAATATTATCAAGCCATTTAGTGAATTTTCACAAGCATGCAAGTTCTCTTCCTTTTGTTTGTTTTGCATCGGAAACGAGCGGACGTCAGACTTGTCAAAATTGCGAAAAATCAAGTAGCTGTTTGGGAAAGACTTCACCTTCAGTATTCAACTTGCCTTGGTGCTGAATGCGGTTTTTTGCAAACAATTTGAATGCTACGCTATTAAGCAACTTAATCATATCTGTATTAATATGCTCTTGAAGAGCGCCAATTTTCGGTTGAAATATCGGGTTCTTGAAAAAGTGTTTTAGTGACCTGTAACTAACTTCTATTAGTGTTACATCTTCAAGACTGTCATCTTTCAAATAGCAAAGTGTGTATTTTCTGTCAAATGAATGCATTTTTGACAAAAATTCTTGTGGAACAATTTTTTATATATTTGCTTCTTCGTACTACCAAAACAGAAGTTTAGCATCAGTGCTTCTAAGACCCATAAAAATTATCCGGATCATTCCTGTGGGAATTTATCGAGACACTGAGCTGGATAATCCAAGAAAACACGTTAATTAAGTAAAAATATATGTGAATATACATGAATCAATATGTTAAGCCAAGTGGGAATATTCTACGCTAATTTGGTGTATGAAATGTCATAGGAAATTTCTTGTAAGAAAACACTCAACTCGCTAACTTTGCATTAGATGATTTCTTACACTGATTTTTCTATGTTGTTTCGTAGCTAAAACAAAGCGTGCATTAGGCTTAACATAAGCACAGCACAACATAGCACATATCTACATACATACATATGCACAACATATGCAGGTACATATGTGCACTTGCATGCTAGAACAAAGTAGTATTAATATTTGTATATGTAGTATTAAGCAAGCGGAAGCAGTGGTCCATCCCGGACTGTCATGTTAAAAAAGAAGAAGTATCAAAATTTTATTGTAAAAAAGCAAATGGGGGGTACATAGTTCGCCAGCTTCTAAGTGTTCAAAATTATGTATTAAAATAAAATTCCGATTCAGGGTTTGATTAGTCAATCACAATACATCAAACCCTGAAATACATTATCAGTGCCATGAGCTATTAATTAGCACGAGTAAATACACCAAGGAGGGTAACGACATAACATGTGCGTGTGCATATTAGGACATATGTACACATAGTATTACGATATTTCAAAAAGGTAGTTTCAATAAAGTGTTTACAAATTTCTGTACGACAATTTGAAACAAATCGTTTAATTAAAATTTTTAGGTTATTTTAGTTGGCTTTAAAAAAAGGATACACATTTTTAGAATGTAATGAACGCGTAATAAAGCGTTTTTCAGTAAGAGCGCTTCAACTATAAAACACAAACGGTTTGACTTTTTTAACTAATTTTTTTTTTATTATCGAGTTTGAACATATACATTTAAGTATGAAATTTGATTTCTTTTGCATAACCACCGCGTGCACGTGTTACGAAGTCCAATCGTTGAACCCAATTTTCGACCACTCTTTTGCATAAATCGGCCGAAATTCCAGCAATTTCGCGTTCAATATTGGCTCTGAGCTCACAAATCGTCGCCGGCTTGTTACTGTAGACCAATGACTTCCCATAACCCCAAAGAAAATAATCTAGAGGCGTCAAATCACACGAGCGCGGCGGCTATTTGACCGATCCATTTCTGGAAATAATGCGCTCATCGAACTTACTCTTCAACAAATCAATTGTAGCGTGTGTTGTGTGGCTTGTGGCCCCGTCCTGTTGAAACCACATGTCGTCTAAGTCCATACCATTCAATTGCGGCCAAAAATAATCGTTTATCATGTCGCGGTATCGATTTCCATTCACAGTAACGTGGCGATCGTTCTCGTCAACGAAAAAATATGGGCCAATTACGCCGCCGGCATGTAAACCGCACCAAACAGTGATTTTTTCGGGATGCAACGGTGTCTCATGAATCACGTGTGGATTGCTTTCTGCCCAGTAACGCATACTTTGCTTGTTGACAAAGCCATTGAGCCAAAAGTGAGATGGCTTGTTAAATGGACCGTAAAATGGCCGTAATGCTCTTAAAGTAGCAGCAACAGAACGATTATTTTCATAAAAAATTTGAACGATTTGCAATCGTTGCTCAAGTGTGTAGCGTTCCATGATGAAATGTATACTAATGAAGTTTACAAATGACAAGCGAAAAATAAAAAATATTGCGTCGTTCGCCCTCCCTGTCGGAAAAAAGTTGAAGCGCACCTATTGAAAAACGCGCTACTTCGTTATGTTAGCGAGAAACGCAGGCAAAAATTACAACAGTAGAGTTGATGAAACAAATGCTGTACTAACCCTGCAGGAAATTATACTACACTACCTAATACTTGCTTAGACCAAGCGTCCTACGAATGTTTGTGTGTATGTTAGTACGTCTGTGTAATATACACGTTACGACGCTCATAATAGCAACCGCGTGTGCTGTATTACGTCCGTATTTATATATTTCTAAATATTTTCATTTTTAAATATTTACCGCAATTGCAGGCGGTGTTGCAATATACCACAATCATAATGACGGTGCTCGTATTGTAACTCCACAGATAGATCTGAATGCTCAGCAACTAGAATCACTGTCTGTTCAGCTCTCTAAAGTGGGAGAAATATGTGCATGCGAAACCAGATTGTGGCAGTTTATATTTCACCGAATCAATCAATAAATAGCATCACGGAATTCATTCACGAAAATTTAATAAAGTATACACCAGAAGAATCGCGGATACTTAGAAAACATTACGATAAAGTTCCAATGATTTTAAGTGGCGATTTTAACGTAAATTTTGCATTGGACACAGCGGTTCCTTTAATTGACTTTCTCAATACAACATTCAATTTAAAAATGTGTAACAATCGCACTGAATCGACAACACGATCAAAAACAACAATTGACGCGGTATTTCAAAGACATGTTGACAACATCGAAACCAAAGCATTTGTATCATATTTTAGCTTTCATAAGCCACTCGTATCATTTGTTGAAATTGAAAACATTGAGGATGAATAATAATAAAATGAAGAAAATAAAATATGAACTTTATAGCAATATTATAATGAACCTATAATTATCCCGCTTCTAATGCTGCTTTCGTCTCATTCTCTCTCAGTTTGTTTTACGGAAGGTTTCACTTCTATCTCGTCTAACCGTTAGACTGGTATGTTTTTTGTGTTCAAAATTAGCAGTACCACTTTTGTAGAACGATTTGTCTTTTGCTTTTTGCTTAGGACTCAGTTTCAGAGATAACCTCTTCATTCGAGCGAAATTTCTTACTGGTCTTCGAACAGCCAGTAGCAACTCCAAGTTCAATTCATGTAGTTTTGCCATTGTTTTGATTGACTTGTGACACGGTGCGTTATCTTGAAAATGAGCAAACGCGGCACCTAGATACTTTAAACATAACTTTCCTGTTAACTCACACAAATTCACGTTTCGATCAAATCGATAATTTCAAAACGATTTTGTGGATTTTTTTGATGTTTTCGAGTGTTACCGTCTCATTTGGACGTTTACTGCGTTGTGCATCATCGGTGTCTGTACAACTACGTTTAAAGTCAGCACACCATTGTTTTATTGTTGTTTCTGATGAAGTGGAGTCCCCATAACACCTTTCAAGCCATTGCTTCTTAGCACAATAACTAACGAACTAATAAATATAATATCATGAAATTTAAATAACTGTTTGAATATTGTTTGAATTTTTCGAGAAGTATTGAATTGTAAAGGGTCTTTCAAAAGTGACTCCTAGATGTTAATGGGGAATTCCTAGACAGTACCATTTTTCATGTTTTCTTTGAAATTTTTCAAGTAGACGGATATAATACAAATTTTTCACGATAGAATAACGCGTTAAAACTATTGAAGCACATACCGCAAAATTCGTGATTTTTTGGGGCGAAATAATCATCCGAATGAGTCGACAATTCAAATGTTCGTGAAAAATTCCAAAAAAACCTGGTTCTGTCGAGGATGGAAAAACGACTGGCAGATCAAAACTGGCTAAGGTAAACGTTAAGCTTCCAAAATCGGACGGTCCATCCATCATAAAAAGACGAGTTAGTTAGT
Organism: Anastrepha obliqua; assembly: GCF_027943255.1. NCBI lineage: Eukaryota > Metazoa > Arthropoda > Insecta > Diptera > Tephritidae > Anastrepha > Anastrepha obliqua. The sequence goes on along the minus strand of NC_072895.1, from coordinate 81,127,900 downwards.
TAGTTAGTAAAATACTCAAAAAAGCCTAGTCTTACTTAGTCTTGCCATATTCAGTTTAGTACAAGTTGCTAACGAATAACGAGATTGACAATCGGTAAATACCTACGTGGAAATGACAACGCTGCAAAAATGGCGATGACATGAACTAATGAATATATTGTATCGAAGGATTTTTTTACTCAGTTGGTAGTGGTAAACATGCTGAAACAATTTTTTAGACGTGTGCTATTTAGCCTTCCGTTATTCGACTCTCAGCGAAATTCACAGAATCATCTAATGGGCTGACGTCACTTCGGGTATGTATACAAAAAACTGAGATTGTGTTGGTGATATGCGAAAAAAATCAACCAATGACACTGTGTTGCCGTCTGAACAACGACTGATTGGACGAGTGTGAAATGATCGTGCGGAATTCGACAGCTGAATCCCCCGTGACGTGACAGCCGAAGTTTCCTTCCCAATTCTTCTTTTTTATTGACCTAACCGTGTAAATCTATCACCCTTGGTGGTATCCACGATGGAGAGAATCTGAAAGGTGTGGCTAACATAAGATCGTCAACCGGCTTTCAGCGGTTTTGAGAGAACCAGTTGATTTCGTGTCGTTTGACAGCGGTTTGTTTGCGACAAAGCTTAAATTGTATGGCTGATAAACGAAAAATAGTACATACATGGATTATCGTTCTACAGGGGGCGCAAAATTAATCATTACGTTAATAAAATTTGTTTTTGAGTGATTAATTTTGCGCCACCATGTACTTATCAAAGTTAACTTGCAGATTAAAGCGAAACGCTACTCAATATTTTGATAAGCTGGCTTCAATAACGTAGAACAATCCAGGCGTCTCAAAAGGCATGGGGAATTTCGAAATAGAAAGGAACTATGGGACAATTCCGCTTTCTCGCTGAGCTCTCTAGGTCCGATGCAAAGTAGACGTTAATGGAATAAAGTCCGTAATGAAAGCTTTTCCTGTTTATTTCGCCCGTGTGCTATTTAACCAAATAAAGAGTGGTTAAGTTTCAAGAGCCGGTGTTGATTTTGAATAAAATACAATTTTTTTAAGAAATTATTGTCATTTCTCTTTATTATGATAATATTGGTATGCCCCAATTACGTATGGAACAAAATATTGGCCAAATGGCCGCCGCGGCCACGGCGGCACACCTCCATCCGATGATCCAAATTTTCCATGACGCTGAGGCATAATTGAGGTTCTATGCCGTTAATGTGCCGAATTATCTCATCCTTTAGCTCTTGAACTGTTGCTGGCTTATCGACGTACACCTTTTCCTTCAAATAACCTCAAAAAAAAAAAAAGTCCAACGGTGTCAAATCACATGATCTTGGTGGCCAATTGACATCGCCGCGACGTGAGATTATTCGCCCATCAAATTTCTCGCGCAAAAGAGCCATTGTTTCGATAGCTGTGTGACAAGTGGCACCGTCCTGTTGAAACCACATATCGTCCATATCCATATCTTCCAATTCGGGCCATAAAAAGTTCGTTATCATCTCACGATAGCGAACACTATTCACAGGCCGGTCAGGCAGCCTCATTTTGGAAAAAATACGGCCCAATGATGCCGCCGGCCCATAAACCGCACCAAACAGTCACTCTTTGTTGGTGCATTGGTTTTTCGGCAATCAGTCTTGGATTATCATTCGCCCAAATGCGGCAATTCGGCCTATTGACGAATCCACTGAGGTGAAAATGTGTCTCATCACTGAAGATGATTTTCTTCAAAAATTGGTCATTCACTGTTGCCATTTCCTGCCTCCTGAAATTGAAAAATGTCAAATGAAATGCAGAAAAAAACTTGACGTTTAGGTGTGGTTCACACTCAATATCGGCCCTTGAAATTTAACCACCCTTTAAAAGTATAAATTGATACATTGTCACTGTTGAGTTTCAGCTTCAGTCATAACTGTTTTGATCCAATTGGTGCAAAGTTCATATTCCGAAATTAAAAACACCTCCCTCAAAGCTACCGAAATAGAGTATTGAAATTCAATTCCTGTGACCTCCTGTTAACTCGCATGTTCAAAACCGCTCGGGCGTAGCACGTTGTTAGCATTGCCGATTAAGATGAAGATGTACGACATTCCAGTGTTTCCTTTATGTTGTCAAGCTCGTACCTAAACGCAGTTCAATCAACCGAAAGTTGGATATAAATCTGAAGGAAAATTTAGTTAATATATCTCACAAAACTATCCAATAAAGAAAACAGCTTTTCACTAATCCGCGTAACAACCGTCGCCACACTACAACTTTAATCAAAATTACCAGTGCCGTTAATCCGGGTTAACGCCGCCGTCTATTGCGGAATTTATTTCTGATTATTTAATACGGATACTTCTTGTTTAGAATAATTTTGCTTTGAAGTTAAGTTTAATAAAATCTCTAAATTTGTTGAGAAAGATTTTTCATTTTCAAAAGCTCTCTTACTGAAATTTTTGAATATTTATTTAAAATATGTATAATAGTTTAATTGTACTTTGTAGAGTTGTATTTATTTTACATATATTTATTGTAAAATAAATATCATGCAACTCTAGTATTTTGTAGGGTTGTGCTTATTTCAAAGCTTATCGTAAACGGTAAGAAAAAAGCCGGAAGCGCCGATTACCAAGACCGCGCAGGCTTTTTATAGGCAAAGGCAATCCTGTTATAAAATTCAAATTTAGAAGTTGGAAAAGCCATATAAGAAAAACTTTAAATTAAATCTTAACAAGTAGAAGGTATTGCCATATAGAAATAAATACATTAATAATTTATAAAATATAATATAAGTATGCCACAACTTCCTTTTTTAATGCCTTAAACCTTAAAATATGTGCACTTAGCCTATGAGATTCTCATTCATTCGCTTAATAAATAAATAATTAAAGTATTAGAATTGTCAAATTTGGATGAACGCGCTTGTGAATTTGGTGTTCCAACTGCAAATACAGGGGAATGTGTTCTTTCACCCCTCAATGACAACCACCACAAATTCTGCGAAAGCATTCGTTTCGCCAAACACATTCACCTCGCAACTCAGAACACTACTCTTATACACCAAACAATATGAAAAAATACCCTGCCTTTTAATGTGCCTACTTTCATTTTTATTTATTGTTTTTATATTAGTATTTATAGGCAGACGGTCACACAAAACGCATTTTAATTAGCACGACTGGAGTTTGTACCAAAGAATGAACAGTTTTTTTACACGTTTACAGTTTTTGAATTACGTACTTCTAAAGGTGTCCAGTATAACTTTTGGTGCATGTGCACTTGGAACACGTTGTTTTAATTATTCTACATACATATTTAAATATTATACTTTACGTGCATTTATTATTTTTTAGTAGTAGTAAATTTCTTGAATTAATTGTTATTTTGCTTTTGTTTCCCGTACAGCTGATTTTAAAGGCTCGAAATTCAAACAAAGTCGAATCTTTATAACTTTGTTTATGCATACATACCTATATGTGCTATGTCTATTAATTTCGCTTATTCAGAAAGAACCCGGCCGGGCGTCGTAATACATATGTATATGCGGCCGCCGTAGCCGAATGGGTTGGTGCATGACTACCATTCGGAATTCAGAGAGAGAACGTCGGTTCGAATCTCGGTGAAAGATCAGAATTAAGAAACAGTTTTTTCTATTAGCGGTCGCCCCTCGGCAGGCAATGGCAAACCTCCGAGTGTATTTCTGCCATGAAAAAGCTCCTCATAAAAATATCTGCCGTTCGGAGTCGGCTTGAAGGAATTACAGTTCACTTTTTTCCTCCTTGATTGGCGCGACAGCCGCTTAAGCGATTTTGGTCGAGTTGAACAAAGCGCGCCAGTCGTTTCATCTTCATGTTAATCAGCGTCCGTTAGACAACCAATTGAAGCCAAGATCTTCACCACCAGCAAGTATCGCATCAAAAGTTTCAGAGCTGAAGTCTTTGCGTCCATTCGGACCACATGGCCTAGCCTGCGGAGCCGCTGGATCTTTTGCGCTGCACTATGTCTATGCCGCCGTAAAGCTCATACAGTTCAGCGTCCTATAAAATAAATAAATATAAATAATTGGCGCGTACACTTCTGTTAGGTGTTTGGCCGAGCTCCTCCTCCTATTTGTGGTGTGCGTCTTGGTGTTGTTCCACAAATGGAGGGACCTACAGTTTCAAGCCGACTCCGAACGGCAGATATTTTTATGAGGAGATTTTTCATGGCAGAAATACACTCGGAGGTTTGCCATTACCTGCCGAGGGGCGACCGCTATTAGAAAAATGTTTTTTTTTTTTTTTTTTTTTTTTTTTTTTTTTTATTAATTTTGCTTTCACCGAGATTCGAACCAACGACCTCTCAGTGAATTCCGAATGGTGATCACGCACCAACCCATTCGGCTACGGCGGCCGCCTTCAGCGTCCTATAGTCAGCATAAAAAAGTCCAAAAACCTTACACAAACGTCCAGAAATCTTGACACTCCTAAGTTCGCCGGATGTTGTTTTCGTACAAGCTTCTACAATAGGATAAATACAATGAGAGATAAATAAAATGTGATTTTTGTTCGTGCAGATAGGACTTTACTACACAATTGTCCTCTTAGTCCAAGGAAGAGCTTGTTGTTAAGAGAGAGCGATTCTCCGTTGGTTTTCAAGACTGATATTTTTTTCAGTGTTAATGCTGGTTCCCAAATAAACAAAGTCTCTTACTATTTCAATAGAGCATTCAACAGTGCATTTAACAGGCTTTTAAGCTTCACTCGCTTTGCTTCTTTATACAGTTTAGAAAAGGTAGACCTAATGGCGCGATTGAACGATGATATGTACGTTAATTTTCTCTAAGAGCGTACAAAAGTTCACTTACCTTTTCAAATTATTATATAGGGGTTTCCAATAAGAGGTGTTATTCTATCAGGTTTTATTATATTCAATACTATCCAATTCCGGCCATAAAAAATCCTTAATCATCTCTCGAAAGCGCAATCCATTCACCGTAACTGTTGCTCCAGTTTCATTTTCGAAAAACTAAGGTCCAATGACTCCGTCGAACCATAAACCGCACCAAACAGTCACACGTTGACGATAGATAGGCTTTTCAACAATAACTCTTGGATTTTCTGAGCCCCAGATCCGACAATTTTGCTTGTTGACGAAGCCACCGAGGTGGAAATGGGCCTCATCACTCAAGACGATTTTTCGATGGAATTCTGGATCATTTTCATTCATTTCCAGGCCCCAATCTGCAAAGGCACGACGTTGTTGTTGACCGGCCGGCTTGAGTTCTTGTGTAAACTGGACTTCATAAGCCTTAAGACCCAAATCTTTATGCAAAATACGGTGTAATGACGTTTGTGGAATGCGTAATTCCAAAGAACGACGAGGAATGGACAAACCTTGGTTTTCTTCAACACTTTCGGCTACAACAGCAATATTTTCGGCTGTTCTTGAGCGACATGCACGGGTTTTATTCTTCACTTCACTAACTTGTCCCAACAGCTCGCATTTTTTCACCAATTTTTGTATTGCAGTCCGACAAGGTGCTTCACGATGACCCAAAAATGTTCGAGTTTTACGAACCGTCTCTGCCAAATTTTCACCATTTTTACAGTGAATTTTAATAATTTTAATGCGTTGTTTAAGCGTTCCATTTTTATGAATGGCGCAGTTTCTACTTGTCCATTATCAAAGAATGACAGCTTTAAAAATGACATATACCGAAATAGCGGGCTATTTAAAATAAGACCTGTTATTGGAAAACCCTTTAGTAATTTTTTCATGAGGGCTTCCTTTGTCTACCGTTGCTTAAGTTAGGTTAAAATAGCAGCTGTTGAAGCTAACGACGTACTTAAATCAAATATGAAGTCCAGTTGTGATAGCACTGTTTGCCTAAATATGTATTTACTATTGAACCATTCAGTATTTTTGATGAATCTCACACGTTTCCTTAAGGCAGTATTAGACACCTAGTATAGTATATGTCTGACTTATATTATATTAAACTAAAGTTGAAGATTGAAGAGTTCTAGCAAAATAAATTTCCTCCAATTTCGAACTATCGAGTATAAGTTCACAGGACTCAGTTTTTTCATATATTTACTAATGCTTTATTAAAATTTACTAAACAAAATTCAATAAACTCAGGGTTGTTAAATTGCTTTTAATTAAACATGAATTAAAATAAAATAATATAATGATTAATAGAAAGAAATGCGTGTAGGGTAGTACATGAGAATGAGAGAGAGAAAGAATATATATCTATATAAATTCATAATATTTGCAGAGAATACAAATACAAAAAACAACATTTACAAATCACGGAGAAGGGTCGTCCGGTGTAGATAAACGCCGGACACAAACCGTGGCAACAACGAGCACTACTCCGAGAATTTCACCCGCACAAACGCAGCGTATCCAGGACCGCAGCTACGGTACCAATTACCGCAAGGCAATACCAATAAATTCGACGCCGGAAGGATAGCACTTTATAGTACGCACAAGCACTAGCCAGGAAACGGAAATAAGCGACAAAAAGTAGGCACCAAAAATATATTTCCTACAAGTTTGCACTAACAAACAAGCGCCAAAAAGTAGACAGTGTTATTTCTCACTAGAAATTAGCAACCACAAGGAAAAACTCAGGAAAAACAGCCTAAAGTGTATCTAAGATATATATAAGGTATATCTCTCTCTCTCCTTTTCTTCTAATATACCTAATATCTTTTTTCTCTCTCGCGGAACGAAAATACCCAAAACGTTGCATGGCCTTGAAATTTTACTCCCCATTCTCGCTCGTCCATCGACGCCTAAGAAGTTTCAAAGCTTAGCGCCCGATAAACCTTTTTGTTTGATATCAACTTGAGTTGCTTTTGATATGGAATTTTGGTGGTAGTGGCGTCTGACACTGCGCAGATCCAGCACGAAAATGCTATTTTGATACCCCAACTTGTTGAACCGTTGCTTTTTAATAGTGCAACCATCTTGATTTGACTACGAATCTGCCTATGTCTATTTTCTTTTCTGCAATTTCTTTACTTAAATATTGAGAATTCGCTCAGTATTCTATGTCGTAGAGTGCCCAGACTTGGGAAATTGGGCTAAGTTTTTAGTTATTTTGCAGGTATCCTTGTTAGTCCATCTCTCGACGGTCTGCTGCTGGAATAGCCAGGAAATCTGCCTTTTGCGCACTCTTTGGGCATTCTATTTCTACTGTTACGGATTCGTTATAGGACGCCCCCTGTCTTGCAAGTTCATCAGCTTTCTCATTTCCTGCTATGTTCATATGGTCAGGTAACCATTTAGAGTGAAGTCTCTCGTGCGCGCTAATGCATTAAGTTCTTCTTTGCATTTTCCGACGATTTTTGAATTGGTTATAGGTGACTTTAGAGCTAAGATGGCTGGCTGCCTTACTAACTGAGAAAATACATACTTCCAATAGTTGTTGTGGGTGGTTTCTAATTATCCTACAAGCTTCCCTTATCACGAGAACTTCTGTTTGAAAGATACTATTCCAGTTCCCCGGGCGAAAAGACTTGGAAGTTTCGAATATACACCGGCGTCGACGCCACAGTCCATCTTGGATCCGTCAGTGTACATGCAGTTATATTAATTATTTTATATGGAAGGGCTTTCTCCAATCTCCAACAATAATTCTCAACTCTCAACTTAAAGGACACTTTTTTAAAGTGGAGGTTTTCTTTGAAATCAAGTTCAGAATTTAGTAATTCACCACTTGATCTCTCTCTCTCTCTCTAATTGTATCAAATAAAATATTTTATTTTATTTTGTAATGTAATGAATTTTTTTTATTTTATTCAGTACAATAAATTATTTTGATTAAAAATGAATTACCTAAACTTAAAAAAAAAAGATAAAAACTAATTTCATTTTCGAGCAAACTTAAGAAAAAAAAAAAAGTTAACAGACGAGTAGACTACGGTCCGAACCAAAATACCTGCCACTTTTTAATTAAATATATACATTTTTTTAACTAACATTTTTGTATGGAAAATAAAATTGCAAGAAAAATATATGTAAATGCTGCTAAAAAGTTGCCAGTGACTCCTCAAATATTCCTCATCTTCAGCATAGGTTTGAGAAAATGGTTAATATAAAATGCTAAAGAAAGCCGAAACTCAACTTGAGATCTAAGGGCTTTTCAAACGTAATTGTTAGTTGTGATTTTTCAAGCAAATCCATATGTGTGGTATTAATATGTCTACCAAATTTTCACTATACATCTTTGGACAATTCAGTTTCGCATAATACTCCATACTGTAGAGAGATACCTGCAGCGTCATGCCAAATACAATGAATACCCACAAAGTAACATTTCCCAGTCTACCATCGAACGGCACACACATTAGTACATAACCGAGAACTCCAAAACAAATATAATTTATTGGCAAAAATAATTGAAGCGCTAAACTAAACATTACTTCATGCATTATAGCGGAAATTGTGATGACAGTAAATGAGCAGACAAATCGGTTGGAACTGACATATGTGTAGATATCTTTATAAATGTATTCGTACAGCCATTCTTGTACTAAACAATTCCACCTAATAAAATAAACGCGATAGTTGGTGGCGGTCCACCAATTTGAGTAGAACCTGCGATCGCTGAAGTGAAGTAACTCCGCAAAAAAGTTTTGAATTGAATGCAATATCATAACCATAAACAGAACGAGAATCAGTGCACAGGGCAGCATCATTCCATAGAAATCTTCAACTATTTGTGCCCATTTTGGTGCTGTGGTTCCGAAGTCCTTGTAATAGTATTCTATGTATCGCTCATAGATGAAGATAAAAAGAAATGAGATAATGAAAATTTCTGAAACTCGAGCCAACAGAAACGTCCATCGTATTGGCACTGTGCTGCGGGGATAGGAGTCACGATAGATTAAAGTTGGCGCGAACAAGAAGAAAGCGTAATGACCAATACTTGGTATATTCGTAGAATTGTTGGTGGGTGATTGCGAGTTGCACGATTGTCCAATTGTTGTGCGTACAAATGCGTGAATTTTCATCAGGATCCGAACGGTTTCTATTAGTATGAAGGTAGCAGAGGCGAATGGTAGTCGGTAGAAAAGACAGCATAGGGCGCAAAGATAAAATCCCAGTAGCAGAGCTATGATGTAGAATAGTAGGAATAAAGCATTTAAACACCACCCGAATATGCCTGTAAATTGAAAATAATTTGAAAATGTTGATCACCTTATTTTTGGGTATTATCTGCGATTTTAGTTACCTTTGTGGACGAAAGAGTTTATCTTCGTCCAGAGCCGAACACCGAGATATACCAACAATGCAATTAAATTTATTAAGAACCAACAACCACAAGCATACTGTAATCCTCCAAAGCCTGCTTTTATAGTAAACCAACCGAGATAAATCCTGCAATGGAAAAAATGTATTTGTTTAAATATTGCAAAATTGATTGCGCATATATCAATTTTTTATTGCATTTACACGAACTTTTGTATTTATCTACATGATTTTAGAGTTTGTAAAACATTAATTCGGGGAAAAAGAAATCCAATATTTTCTCGATTAGTCGATTCCGTTCAGGCATGTTTGATGTTAAAGATGCACCTCGCACAGACAGGCGATAAAACCGCAGATTAATAGAAGTTAGTAGTCGTCGCCCAGGAGCTAAAAATCGACCATAAAATAGTTTTAAACCATTTTGCGTAAAATAAAAAAATAAACTAATGGATTTCTTTTCCCCAAACTAATAAATGTATATTTAATAGGCCACAATTCGAGAATTCACGAAAAGCGCCCTTTCTGTTTTCGTCATATATAGGGTTTTTTAATAGGTGCGCTTCAACTTTTTTCCGATAGGGAGGGCGAACGACGCAATATTTTTTATTTTTCGCTTGTCATTTGTAAACTTCATTACTATACATTTCATCATGGAACGCTACACACTTGAGCAATGATTGCAAATCGTGCAATTTTTTTATGAAAATAATCGTTCTGTTGCTGCTACTTTAAGAGCATTACGGCCATTTTACGGTTCATTTAACAAGCCGTCCCGTTTTGGGGTTATGTGAAGTCATTGGTCTACAGTAATAAGCCGGCAACGATTTGTGAGCTCAGAGCCAATATTGAACGCGAAATTGCTGGAATTTCGGCCGATTTATGCAAAAGAGTGGTCGAAAATTGGGTTCAACGATTGGACTTCGTAAAACGTGCACGCGGTGGTCATGCAAAAGAAATCAAATTTCATACTTAAATGTACATGTTCAAACTCGATAATACAAAAAAAAGCGCTCTTACTGAAAAACCCTATACTTAAATTTATTCACATTTTCACACTTTCGAAGTTACATTTTTGTTAATCAAAAATTAGAGTGTAAAAATGCATTTGTTAATTTATTGTTATTGAAATTTTTAGGGGAAATGTAAGAGCGGTATGAGGGTCGTGTCAAATGTCCATGCAAAGTCAGAGAGATAGCACTTATGGCGCGTATCGAGGTTATGTGTGGCTTATAGCATCTCTTGGAAGAACACACACTAAGTTTCAGCCAGATCGGCATATTTTTTTGTGTGGCATTCGTTTGAATCGAGGAAGTCCAGTGATTTTTCTTTTCCATCACGACAACGCACTAGCTATCGCATCAACAGTTATGGTCGGAAAATTATTGGAAATAGGATTCCAAGTCGTTTCACAGCCACCCTATTCTCCAATTAGAATAAATGGCTGGCGAAAACAGATTTTATTCGAACGGGGAAGTGATTGCAGAAGCGAATGGCTATTTTTCAGACTTGGACAGATCCTATTATTCGGAAGGGATCAACAATCTAGAACAGCGTTAGTGGAAGTGTACAAGCCAAAAAGGAGACAATGTCGAAAAATAAAAAAATTATTTAAGTGGTTCTTATTTTTGGCCGGACTTTTCAAACCACTTTCGTAAACGGTGGCCGCCGCAGCCGAATGGCTTATTGCGTGATTACCCTAGGTCGTACTCTAGTTCAAAACCCGCTGTGGACCTTAAACACCAAATGATGGCAAACATTATTTTCTTTTTTTTTCGGTCTCAGCTTCGTCTTCGGTCAGAAAATTTCCGTTCGGTTTTGGCCAAAAAAGGACCGAACTTTAGTTGAACATTTCTTTACATTATTTTATTCGAAAATCGTGTAAAATTTTAGTTTTCAGTGCTGTAAGTTAGTTCTACTCGAATACCGGTAGACGGTGCCGCTGGTAAGGTGAAAATGAAAATGCCAATAGATATTGTTTTCACATTACGATATAAAATTTTTGAACTATGAGTATTAAATTATGAATCCATGTACAAAAGTTAAGTATTTTTGCAAACGTGAGTACATATTATCTGCGTTCTTTTGCCTATTTATTAATAAAAATACTGGGTTTAAAAGAATCATAGCTTCTTTACAACTTGTTTACCCTTTAAAATGGTCGATTCGGCTTCGGCTGATATTGGCCGAAATTCGGTTGGGTTCGGTTCAGCCTTAAAATCAATATTCGGTCACTCTCTAATTTTTTCTAATAGCCCCTCAGCAAGTAATGGCAAACCTTCAAGTGTAAAATATTTCTGCAATAAAAAAAGCCCTTCATAAAACAATCATCTGTTGTTTGGAGTCGGCTTAAAACTGTAGGTCCCTCCATTTGGGAAAGAACATCAACACGCCCCTCACAAATCGGAGGTGGAGATCGGCTAAGCACCCAACAAGGGTGTAAGAAAAGTATATATGTATATGGTAAAAATACTTTGTTTTTGGATCATTAGTTGCTTGCAATTTAGTTGTTTTTCCATCAAAATGAGGACTGTTAGTCAGCACGATAAATCCGGTAAATGAACTTATTTGCAGAATGCGCATCTCAAATATTGCGTTTATCAAGTAGTCTCTCTTTCCAAAGAAGGGCTGACCGCTATTGCATATCTCTGTTTTTTGCGAAAAGTTGTTAACACTGGTCTACTAGTGATCCCACGGCCTCCATTACCCTGCCGGGAATACCAACAGGAATGTGGATGCAGTAGCCGCGGGTGTCTATACATCAACTTGCCAACAATCTCAACAGCTTATTATATCATGGTTTTGCTTAAAATTTTCGAATTACTCGTTTAGAAGGTCAACCGGCTTCGTTAGCAGTTTGGGCATTATAAAAGTTTGAATAGAGCTGTAAACCTATTTTTTCCGATCTGTGGATTGTCGAAAAATTATTGCTTTATAGAGAGTGGCCGAGTGCTTTATAGAGAGAAAAAACATTAAAAACACGAAAAACTTTTTGATCACTTTTTTTTTGAAAATAACAACATTAGCGTCACTATTTGCATAAAAACTCACGAACTAATGACTAGAATATCATGACATTTTAACAGCTGTCTTTCTAAGGTTAGTACTAACTGAAAAAGGGGTGAATGCAATAAAACTAGTGCCATCTATGTGCTAGGCCCGGGAATTTTCAGTCCATGTGATACAATATATATCCTTTTTCGTAAAAATCCGCAGTAGTCGAATGTGTTGGTGTCTACTATCATCCGGAGAACGTAGGTTCGAATCTACGTGAAACACCAAAATTAAGAAACAGTTTTTGAAGTGAAAACTTCTTTAGAATCGTTGGGTGTGATTTGAGAAAAAGTGAAACGAAAAAAGCGACACTCTTGGCTACGAAGCGTTATATTATATGTTGATATAAACGTAGCGACGAACTAAATAACTTTTAGGCCAGCGCCGACAGCATGGCGCGGTAGCCGAACGACTAGCAATGTGAGCTTCCGATCCAAAATCCTTGGTTCGAATCACAAGAAAAAAATTTTTTTTATACAGCTATTTTATTTTATTTTATGATATGTTTATGAGGAGCTTTTTTCATGGCAGAAATACACTCGGTGTTTTACCATTGCCTGCTGAGGGGTGAGCGCTATTAGAAAAATAGTTTTCCTTAATTTTGGTGTTTTCACCGAGATTCGAACTGACGTTCTCTCTGTGAATTCTGAATAGTAGTCACGCACCAACCCATTCGGCTACGGCGTTTGTTTAATTTTACTGATGCAAAAATGAGGGAAAATATTTGAATAAAGCTTGCTTACTGTTTACACATTTTCCAAAGGTGACGGAGAACCAAAAAAAAAAGTCGATTTTCAAACAAATACGAGTGCATACGTGTAATTGTGTTAGAGTTTCGGTCACGCCCCAGCAAAACCTGCGTGCATATGTGTTTGTAACATTCAAAAAATGTAATTGTGTTAGAGTTTCGGTCACGCAGGTTTTGCTGGGGACGCTCATAATAGCAATTGCGTGTGTATTTTTATATTCGTAAATATTTTCATTTTTAAATATTTACCGCAATTATGCCGAAAAATAATGCAGAAAAGTGTCGTGAATATCGACAGAAAAAAAAATCAATAAATAGCATCACGGAATTCATTCACGAAAATTTAATAAAGTATACACCAGAAGTATCGCGGATACTTAGAAAAGATTACATTAAAGTTCCAATGATTTTAAGTGGCGATTTTAACGTAAATTTTGCATTGGACACAGCGGTTCCTTCAATTGACTTTCTCAATACAACATTCAATTTAAAAATGTGTAACAATCGCACTGAATCGACAACACGATCAAAAACAACCATTGACGCGGTATTTCAAAGACATGTTGACAACATCGAAACCAAAGCATTTGTATCATATTTTAGCTATCATAAGCCACTCGTATCATTTGTTGAAATTGAAAACATTGAGGATGAATAATAATAAAATGAAGAAAATAAAATATGAACTTTATAGCAATATTATTATATAATGAACCTATAATTATCCCGCCCCTAATGCTGCTTTCGTCTCATTCTCTCTCAGTTTGTTTTACGGAAGGTTTCACTTCTATCGCGTCTAACCGTTAGACTGGTATTTTTTTTCTGATATCGGTCGCCCCTCGGCAGCCAATGGCAAACCTTCGAGTATATTTCTGATCTGAAAAAGCGTCTCATGCAAAAATATCTGCCGTTTGGAGTCCGCTTAAAACTGTGGGACCCTCCACTTGTGGAACAACATCAAGACGCACAACACAAATAGGAGGAGGAGCTCAGCCAAACACTCAAAAAGCGTATAAGCGCCAATTATAAATATATGTTTTACGACGGTGATGATTATTGCTTAGGTACATAAACTTTTCAAGGATATATGTTTTTTGTTTTTTGTGGAAAGCGTGAAATCAAATTTGCTTATGTACTGAATTTGAAGGCATGGGCTTGGACTGTCCTTGGACTAGGCCGCCGTTCTGGCACGTCATTGAATAAACAATTACAAATAGTTTTATATAATTAATACTTTGGCCAAAAAACGTTATTCGTCCAAGCAAAAATATGTATATTTCTTTTGTAGACGAAAACGAAATCTGGCAATGTTGCTTGCTTGTTCTCAAAACTAACTCACTCCAGCTGAGAAAGAAATTTTTATACAAACTGTGCCCAGTTTTGTCCAACGATAGCGATGTGCTGCGGGTTAGTGTCATATTAGAAAATTTCTTTATGAGGCCAAAAAGTGCGAAACAGGTTTTTACTTAAAAATTCATTACTCAAAAACAACTCATTTTAGCTACTGGGCATTCAGCTTAATTGAAGTTTGAGGTGTCCACTTGATTTGGAAAAAGTTTTAAAAAAAAAAATACATTTTTTTCTTTATTGCTAAATAAAAAATGTTCAACTACCTTTTTGCAATTGTTTCTACATGAAGTCGCTCGTGTAAGTAATGACGATCATTTTGAACCCAGAATTATTAAAATCGGTTCATTTTTGACTAAGTTATGGGCATTTAAAAAAAAAAATTTTCTTATATAATTAAAAAAAATCGAGTTTGAGCCGAAAAACAAAATTGCCGATAACTCTTGAAAAAAATTTTTTTCGGGCGAACAAAAAATACGTGTCTCATTATTTTGACCAGAGAGCAACATACGAGTATTTGAGTTACATCGAAATCGAAGAACATGACCCGAATAGCCCGGTTGAATTGAAATGGAAAGCATCAGAGCCTTACGATCACAATGTGCTTTGACCATTTTACAAAGTCACTCCTAGGAATTGAACGGCTCAGAGTTTCAGGAGTCCCAAAAACACTTATAGTGCATATGAATTACTAATTAGTTGGATGCAAGCAGGAACTTTACTTACCTTCCGTATTTGAAGTAATCGTCGCAAATGTAATATGTAATCAGAAAGAATGTCGCCACTCCAAAAATATTATATAACGTTTTTATATGTTCATTTTTATAAAGATCCGTTAAATATGAATCGCACGGTTTGAATACTTTTTCACGTAGACTCTCTGATTGAATTGGAGCAGACGCATTGTTATCTTTGGCAGCCGTATTCTCAACTTTAAAATCACATTTTTTAATGTCTATCACTGTTTCCCCGTTGGACGGACTCTCTTCAGAAACCATTGTGGGTTGTCTCCAGTAATCAATATTAAAATTCAAAATAAAAATCTCATATGTACGTATTAGCTGCGATCAAAACTATACTAAATTATCATGAAAGCGTTTAGATTAACAAAACTCTAGTAAATAACTGATTTGCTAGACGCAAATTTAAAACTTTACAGCTAAGAAAAATGTTTAAAGTTGCAAACGTAGGCATGCGCACGCACTTAAATTATTGTGTTAGAACAGACATTTAAGTAATTATAAATAGTTGTATTATAACAGCTTTAAATTGACCTTAATACTGAGCATTTGTATATACGTACAGGGTGATTCACCAAGAGTGCAGATTTTCTTTTATAAATAAAATAAAACAATATTTGTTGAAGGGATTTTTTTTTATTTTATTATGTTAGATTTTTAGGCTATGCTGCTTATGCGCCAAATACGATAACCATTAAATGTCAAAAAGGACTACTCTGGCAACACAGAATGCAAATAAAGGGTGTTTTTTTAGAGGTTAGGTTTTCAAGATGAAATAAAACGTATATAATTTAATGTTATGGCCAAGAATTTAGCTTTATTATAAAGATAAGGGTTTGCCATTATGTTTTAAAAATGATTTCGGGCAAGTGGCCGCCGCGGCTGGCTCGAATAAACTCCAGCCGAGAGGCCCAATTTTCGACCACTTTTTGCAGCAATTGGGGCCGTATGTCAGCAATAACGCGCCGAATATTCTCTTCCAAGACGTCAATCGTCTCGGGCTTATCTGCGTAGACAAGCGACTTCACATAGCCCCACAAGAAATAGTCCAGAGGTGTTATATCGCACGATCTTGGAGGCCACGCCACAGGTCCACTGCGCGAGATAAGGCGCTCACCAAAAGTTTCCTTCAATTAATCGATTGTTGCGTTGGGTGTATGGCATGCAGCGCCGTCTTGTTGGAACCAAAGGTCGTCCACATCAACATCGTCCAATTCAGGCACGAAAAAGTCATTAATCATGGCTCTATAGCGCTCTCCATTGACTGTAACATTATGGCCGGCTTCATTTTTAAAGAAATATGGACCAATGATTCCCTCTGCCCATAGAGCACACCAAACAGTGACTTTTTGAGGATGTAACGGCGTCTCAGCAATGGCTTGTGGATTATGTTCACTCCAAATGCGACAATTTTGCTTATTGACATACCCATTCAACCAAAAGTGGGCTTCATCGCTGAACAAATTTTTCTTGTGAAAATCGGGATCGGTGGCTATCTCGTTTTGGGCCCAAATTTGCACGATTTGCAAACGTTGTTCAGGTGTAAGTCTATTCATTATGAAATGGCAAACCAAACTGAGCATAAATCAAGTGACAGCTGTCAAAAATACCATCTACGAAAAAAGTAGTGCCAACTTGAAAACCTAACCTCTAAAAAAACACCCTTTATTTAAATTTTCTATGACTTTTTGCCAAAGTTTGCGCTGCATTGGAACACCTTGGGCTTATTGGCATAGATTACAATTCTCTCACGTAGCTCAAGAGAGAAAAGTGCATTAGTATCAAGTCTCAAAATCTCGGCGGCCATTCGAACTCGTTATTTCGAGAAATATCGTGTGAATTTCGTTCGCAATAGCGCTATTGTTTCATGCGCTATGTTTCAAGTGGCTTCATCCTGTTGAAAGCACATATCCATCTAAGTCCATTCCATCTAATTCAGGACATAACAAGTTTTATTATAAACGATAACATTCACCATTGGCCATAACAGCGTGGCCGGCATCATTTTCAATAAAGTGCGGCCCTGTGAACCGCCAGCCAAAAACCAATCAAAACAGTGACTCGTTGTATATAGATGCGTTGTTTTTTATTGAATCACATTTGCATTTTTGTACCCCAATAAATAAATAGCCTTTACGCTAGATCAACTTAAAAGAGAAATTAAATTAAATTAGTAAGTAATGGAAATCGCCATAGCGGAATTTGAAGGTGCGTGATTACAATTCGGTAGTGCTTGGGGTCGAAATCCGCTGAGTACACTAAACACTAAAGTCATGAAATAGCCCTCGCCCCTCGGCAGGCAACGGCAAATCCATGAAAGTATTTCTGCCATGGAAAAGCTCTCCATAAAAATGTTGAAGTAAAAAAAAAAATTATTAATAATAATTTTTCGAAAATCCATGAGTGGTGCTATTTTTTTATATATGTACATGTTTATGTGCACAAAGGTATTATAATTTGTTTTCGACTTACAGCGCACGCTCGATAACGTGAACTAATTCAAACCAAGGCAGTTCACGCTAACAAAAGTGTTCACGTTTTGGAATGTCCAAAAAGACTAAGTAAATATATTTTTTCAGATTTAAATTCAGATGTTATTCTTGTTTTCGTTACATATTAATTGAAAGTTAAGTCATACGATGGTTTTATTTAAAAAAACCAGTCATCTTTTTTTGTATCTTCTGTTTTGTTTGAAGTACAGCTTTCTCCCTTAACCGTCTTAGCACACTCATATCAGTTTGATCGACGTCTTCATGGCCAGCCCATATTAACGCCTTGTTGGAAATTTCAACTGCTTCAGTCGGCTTAATTTTCTCCAGTTGCTCTGATAGGCTGTCATCAACGGATTCGTCCTCTTGTTGATGATCGTCATCTGCATTGCCCTCCTCGATATCTTCGTTCCATTCATGAATGGCTGGTAACGTGAATTCAATCTGAAATTTTAAATAAAAAAAGTTTTTCCAACAACTCACATACATATCATTGACCATATCTGCGAACGAACATCAGGATTTAAACTACTAAGGAGATCGACGGTGTTGCTCAACAAGGTGCGAAGTTCAGCTTCCCATTTTTCTTTTAAAACCGCCAACGGAACATTATCTTCAGGGTCATTATTGTTTACTGCAAAATTTAAAATAATGTTCCAGCACTTAGCTAATGTTGCTTCACCAACACGAAACCAAGCCACATCCAAAAGATTTAAAGCTGTTTTTAAGTTAATTTTTTCCAACGACTTGAGCAAATCAGACTTCGCCGCTGCTTTTGAAGCTAGAGGCTTGATTCTGTGAGTGATTTTTATTGCATTCTGATCCATCGGTGGAATGAGGGGAGTAACGTTTGGTGGCATAAACATTGCCGAAATTTGCCCATTCTCCGTTGTCAGTTCAGCTTCTTTTGGGTGAGAAGGTACGTTGTCGATTAGGAGGAGAGCTGGTAAGGCTTTCTCCTTTAGAAACGATGTAACCTTAAAAAACAAGCAGTTAACCTTAAAAATCAGGCAAAACTTAAAAGAAATATTCACCTGTGTAACAAATGACTCATGAAACCATTGCTTGAAAATAGCCGACGTCATCCAGGCGGATTTCGAGCTCTTATAGTCGGTGGGGCACTGAAAGTTTTTAAAGCAGCGTGGACTCTTCGCCTTTCCAATTACCAAAAGCTTAAGCTTGTGGAATCCAGTGGCGTTTGAACAGCATAAACACGTGATTCGCTGCTTCTCGGACTTTACCTCTGGTGCTCTCTTCTCCAAACTTGACGCGTACGTTTTCTCTGGCAAAAGTCTCCAGAATAACGCCGACCCATCAGCATTACTCCAATTCAACCATTTTAGCTTTAAGTTTTTCTTTAAACGGATCCACTAGCGAAGTCAGTTTTTCGCCTGATATTTTAAGAAGACGAATACCGTACCTCTTCTTGAATCCTTGGAGCCATCCATCACTAGCGAAGACGTTTACTTCATTTTCTTTAAATTTTGCATGCCGTGTTTTTGCCTTTTCTTTCAACATTACAGCACTTACTGGCCAGTTTTTATCTCGCTTTCAGATAAACCAACGATAAAGAGCTCTCTCCATTTTGGGCAACTTTGAAGAATGCAGTGTTTTTCTATTTCCAGGTCCACAATACGTGTTATTTACGCATTTTAAAGTCACTTGCTTTTTCGCTTTAATGTTACAAATGGTTGATTTAGCAACATTTATTTCTTTGCTAAAATCAAGACAGATGAGCCTTTTTTAAAAAGCCGAGAATTTTAGCCTTTTGATTTAATGTCAAGCACACTTTAGAACTCATTTTCAACAGAAAACATAAGACGAAACACTCTTTGCAAAACCAAAACCGCGACTGAAATATATTACTCCTTACATGCAATTACGAATAAAATGCCTACCTTATAATTAGGGGATTCCCCAATTTCAGAATTATTTGAGATCAATGTAAACTACATTGAAATAATTGTAATGTTTATTGTTCATGTTATAAAGTTTTTTGGGTTTGTTCACGTTTTAGAGTAGTCAATGCACAAAAATATCTGTTCACGTTTGGGTGTTCACGCTTTAGAGCGTTCACGTTATCGAGCGTGCGCTGTATTTCAACAATGCTACAGAACTTATGCGAATAATTTCATTTAAGATCCTATAAGGTTAATATTCAAGATGCATATTAGCACTGGATTTGCAAAATTAGGTATGGGTTTTTAGTTAAAAAGTTAGTTACTTATTTTACCTATGTACATAATTTTGATAAAATCTGTTGAATTTATGGGTTAAGTTATTATTTCATTATGTCAATACTATTACGATATACTCGTACAAGTCCAATGCATTATGGAAACTGCAGGTGAGCTCGAATATTACGTGCGGTCCAACGATCAAAACACTAATTATTTATTGCAAAATGACAAAATAACAAAAACAAAAAAACAGACTTGAGCAAACATGCTTGACCTAATTACATACATGCATACATGTGTAGTTGTTTTACAATGAGAGCAAACCGTATGATATCGTGATGTACGATGCGATGCTGAACTTTGCAGAGAAATACTTATAGATCTTAGTACATACATACATATGTATTTACATACTATATAACGGCTTAAACGTTTAATAACACTTTAAA
This sequence comes from Anastrepha obliqua, assembly GCF_027943255.1. Classification (NCBI taxonomy): domain Eukaryota; kingdom Metazoa; phylum Arthropoda; class Insecta; order Diptera; family Tephritidae; genus Anastrepha; species Anastrepha obliqua. Next base: position 81,107,654 of record NC_072895.1, on the reverse strand, counting down.
TAAAACGATAAATAAATTTTATTACGGAAAAGCACATTTTTCACTTATTTATAAGTGTAATGTAGTAAATTATTAAAAAAAACATAGTTCTTACATAAGGACAAGTAAAGAGCACCGCCGACTGAGAGAAATCGAGAATTTAATGAAAATACATATGAATGTATGTATGTAACTCATTCTGCAGTGCAATACAGAATTATAAGATGTAAAAGTGAAGAAATTTAATGATCGCGAAAAACGCATGATTTTAAACGCATGCCAGCCGTAGAACTTAATAAAATGTTAAAGAAAAATTTTAATAAAGGGGTTTATGCAGTTTATGAAGCATTTCGAAATGTGTTAATAAAATTTAATTGCGTGAAAGATGCCTTTTTATCAGACCGAAAAACCAGAGCTTCCGCATGAAATTTGCCACTGAACATTAGTTATATGTATGTGTGCATGTATGCATGTGGGTGTAGACTTCTGGAAATCGATGGAATATAGTACATACACTGCATCAAAAAATTTTAAATGCATTACCTGCTTCAGTATAGAAAGTATGACATCGGTTGAATTAAGTAGAGGAGAATGCGGAGTTGTGAGACGGGTTTTGTTTTTGGACCCGTATTACTCAAAATCTTAATATCCTGCATATGTCAACGATGGAATCTTTAGTCAATGAATACTGGAAGCTATTGGTATGGCCTATTTAACAAAACTACAATTTTCCTTAAAATTAAAATTGTAAGTATACAATAATTTAAATATAATGCAAAATACAAAAATGTGGGGAGTTGTGAGGCACCATGGTTTAAATCAATAAAAATGACTTATTTTAGTTGTTAGTTCTTTATTAAGATGAAAAATAAAAAAGAAAAGACAATTGTTATAAAAAAGTGTATAAAAAATGCAATGCCATCAATCTGATGATTCGCAGTGAGAACATGTATAATAACCAGTTCGTAAATTGGCACACTTTAGGTGCACAGCTCGATCGCATACATTGCAATGAATGGAATCTACGAAAAAGCGGAAAAACAATAAAAACTCGAATTTAACCAAAAATTTCATGATATATATATAAACAATGCATGAATATTGCGGGGTACTTATGAAAGATGCGTTAAAACGTCGAAAAAAACGGTGTCTCACAACTCCCCAAATCGTTTTTTTATTAAATGGCCGCATAGTCATAAACACATCGAACGTTCATGCCCAAGTGAATGTGTAAATTCAAAGCTAATAGGACAATTAATAATTTGTATATATTAACATTTGCAATTTGCTTCAACAACTGATCGAATGTATCGCAAAACAAATGATGAAAAAAACTTACCGAGAAATTCCAAAACACAGTAACTGGAGAGACTCGTCGAATGCGTGTAAATATGACCAATGCTAGCTGAAAAGTGAGATCGCAACGAGAACACTTGTTGACAATGTAAACAAATGAATAATGCCGAAAGGTAACAATGTCTCACAACTCCCTGTGTCTCACAACTCCCCATTTTCCCCTAATACAAACAAAAATACTTTTTCACAATTAATATTCATTCTTTAATGATGAAACAGCAATTCAACATCTTTGACGTTTTCTAACAGTTTTCTTTTCAATTTGAGTACACCTTGTCTCATGTTCAAATGAAGCTCAACATAGCTACATATTCCGCAAAAATCATACAATGCATGTTTCGGTGAATAAGTGTACACTTACTCGAAGTTTCTACCGTTGTTATTCAGTGCATTTTTTTACTTTACATTAATAAACTCCCCTGGAGAGTCAGACAACTAAAACGCAATCCAGAGTGCCGGTTCGTATATAAAAATTGATTGTAAGATTGAAAACCGAACAAAAGAGTTACGGTAAAATATCAGCAATTGTTGACAGACCACGTGCTATCATCCAATCGGCCGTGAAAACATATGAAAAGAATGGAACGTTTCAAAGGGCAGGTAGAGGACGAAAAACAATGTAATTAGAAGGATGTCCGAGTAATCTAATGAATGGTTGAAGCTGATCCGAAAATTGGAGCACCCAAGATTGCAACAAGCTTTGATGAGCAAGTGTTGTGTTTCATGAAAGGAGTCATATATGTATTTCAGCGAAGAATGCAGTACGCAGCGGTTGGAGCTCGCGAAAATCTATGCTGATAAGCCGGATGACTTTTGGAAAGAGGTTATATTTATGGATGAGAGTAAATATAATATATTTGGGTCAGATGAGAGAAGATTTTTATGGAGAGAAGCGAATACTACGCTGTGGAAGGAGAATCCCACTCCTAAGATCAAAGATGGTGGCGATCATGTAATAGTTTGGGGCACAATGGCAGCCTACTGAATAGAAAATCTTGCATTTTTGGAATATACTGAGGATAGGTTTGAATACTTATCCATTTTAAAAGCTGATTTAAAACTATGCGCCGAAAAGCTGTGTCTCGACTCGCATTTTAATGTGGTGCAAGACAGTGACCCAAAGCATAATTTTGCGCTTATGCGAACTTATTTGCTTTACAATTGCATTTGTGGGATATTTTGAAAAAAAAAGAGAACATTCAATTGCAAACAGGAAGCAATTGAATCGGATTATTGAAAAAATGGCAAAATATTTCTCCAGACGCAACAAAAAAGTTAGTGTTTTCTATGAAAAGTCGACTTAAAAGTGTATTTTATGCAAAAGGATATCACACATCCTATTGAAACCTTTTTAATTATGAGTAACCATTCATTTTTCCCACCGTATTTACAATTTTTTGTTGTAAGATATTAAAGATAATTAATTTTGTGTTATTTTTGTTATGAATAAATTAATTTTTTTATTGGAGTGTTTGTTATTTTTGTCACTTATATGTAAGAAAGGAATGCAATAAAAATTGTCAGGGTAAATCTTTTTATACCAAAGTTGCTGCGTTTTGTTTCCTAAAGTGGCTGCTGTATTTACAATTTTTTGATGCAGTGTACCTATAATTAAATCACTACTTTTGTATTTATTATTATGCACTGATTGATGGAAGCAATTATAATATAATTTAATTGGGTCGGGTGGAAAATGTAATGTCTGTAGAAAGCCCAATATTGGATTTGAATCGAGGTTACTCTGAAGCATGGAGGTGATTTTGTGATGGTGTGCGAGCTTGTTTTAATCACAGGTGTCGGGAATATTCATTTAATCGAAGCCAACGTAGCCGCTGGATCTTTATTCGATGCGCTATGTCTATGTCGTCGTAAAGCTCATACAGCTCATCGTTCCATCGCCTGCGATATTCCCCGTTGCCAACGTGCAAAGGTCCAAAAATCTTGCGCAGAATCTTTCTCTCAAACACTCCAAACATCGCTTCATCGGATGTTGTCATCGTCCAAGCTTCTACGCCATACGTTAAGACAGACATGATGAGAGCCTTGTAGAGTGTTAGTTTTGTTCGTCGAGAGAGGACTTCACTGCTCAGTTGCCTACTTAGTCCAAAGTAGCACTTGTTGGCAAGACAGATTCTGCATTGGATTTCAAGGCTGACATTGTTTTCGGTGTTAATGCTGGTTCCTAAATACACGAAGTCTTTTACAACCTCGAAATTATAACTGTCAACAGTGACGTGGGTGCCGATACGCGAGTGCGCCGACTGTTTAAAGGCAGGAGGTACTTCGTTTTGTCCTCGTTCACCACCAGACCCATTTGCTTTGCCTCTTTATCCAGCTTGGAGAAGGCAGAACTAACAGCGCGGTTGTTAAGGCCGATGATATCGATATCATCGGCATACGCCAACAATCTGAGCGATTAAGTTCTGCGGCTATACAAAAATACGCTATGAAAATTGAAAAATATGCAAAAAAACAAACCAAATATGCAAAAAAAAAAAACAACAAAAACTCGGCACCCTTGTTTTTCTCTTTTAGTTAATTAAATTTTATAGTTTTTATGAGTTTATCATCAACACAAAGATACATATTTCATGAAGAACATGAAGAGCATGATATAATAAAACATATGTACATATGTATATTGAAAAACAATTTTTAGCACTTTAAGCAAAAAGTAAAAAGCGACTAATTCATTTGAAATAAATTGCTTTGTTTACAGTTATTGGGAAGCAAGTTAAATTATTCCCTCAAATTTTCCCTATTTGAACGCAAAAATGTTTTGTATAAGGAGAACATTCTTTTTACATTAACACTGGTGATTGTGGCGTACTTGAAGCAAACTAGTTCATCGGGGTTATAACTATTCCAGATGTCACATTGGTTACTAAATATTCCCGTAAGTTCTTTAAACCCCTTATTTGTCTCAATATTTTATCAAATTTTTCTTTGATTTGCTGTCCAAGTGCTCCCTGTACTCCTTGAATGGTTGTAAGAGGATCTTCCACAAGACACACTGACGCACTGCTTCAGCCAATAATTCCTTCCTAGTTAGATTTTACTTCCGACAAGGAGCTGTAGTTTGCATTAAAATGAGCTAATCATGCTGTCAGGGGAATGCTATTGTTTTTTGACGTGATAACGTCTTATAATTCGATTTAACAGGCTGCACGCACGAAAAAATGTGTCGTTACCTTGCTCATTAGTGTTACCTTGGCCATTAGTGTTACCTTGCTCATTGGCGTTACCTTGCTCATGTGTCGTTACCTTGCTCATTGCCGTTACCTTGAATGAACTGCAAGCGAAAGCGCGGAACGAACGACAAAACAAACAAAGCAAACGAACGGTAACGTTCGACATCTTGCTCTCTCCTACTTAAGTGAGCGTATATGTGTATGTACATATATGCGCATATGTACATATATAAATTCACGTATTTGTATTTGCATATGCCTTCTTATTGATTATTATTAATTTGATTTACTTCAAGAATTTAAAATAAAACCAACTTTGTTAATAATACCTGTTGTTTTAATGTTATTATTATTTTTTGACGTGATTATGTTATGTTATGTTATGTTATGTTATGTTATGTTATGTTATGTTATGTTATGTTATGTTATGTTATGTTAAAGTATATTATGTTATGTTAATGTTAACTCATTCTCTATATCCATACAAAATATCTATCAAACAAATAAAATTAAATTTTCTTTTGAAAAATGCAACCATTCAATTAGTATTTTCTTATGACGTTATCACGTTAAACTATCGTCAGTAAACCGACTTTACAGACAACCTCTTTTTTTTATTTATTTTTTGCCTTCAATATTGAAAAAGCGTCAGCGTCAATTAAAATTCTTTATTAAAATTAATAAAACATTGATGGATATGCAATTAAATGGGCATTTCAGACTAAATATAATATGTGAAATATGCATTAACAAATCAATACCATTTTAACACAAACCTTTTGTTTCGCATTAATAATTAATCTTTATGTTTCTATGACTTATCAAAAAAACAAAACATGTAAATACTTTGAAATCCGGGCTCTATAAGTATTAAAATTGCAATTTTTAAGTTTGTCACATCTTTAATTAATTTCTTAAAAATTTATTACTAATACAAATGAAAATGGTTACTATTGTATGTCAAAAAACAGTGACCTTATTTCATAAAAAATATTCATATGTAAACGGATTTATTCAAAGTATCCGGCATGTTTTATTTCTAAACCAGAAAAGATGATAATTTCTAGAGAACGACCAAACTTCGGCTTCGGCCATCTTCGGTCATAAAATTGAAGTTCGACTTCGACCAAAAAAGAACCGAACGTTGACCGAATATTTCTGTAAATGTATCTATTTTTAGTTTTTGTAAAAATTTTGTGTATCAAAACCCACATTTGTTTTTCTTAAATTGCTATGAAAAATCATCTGCTCCTCTCTCAAATGGGGGTAGTGAATAGAACAGTGAAAAACAGAATCAGTAGTCAGTAATATTTAAAGGGTTTTCCAATAACAGGTGTTATTTTGAATAGCCCACTACTTTGGATAAATGTCACTTTTGAAGCTGTAATTTTTCGATATTTGACATTCATAAAAATGGAACGCACTATAAAAATTGTGAAAATTTGGCAGAGACGGTTCGTAAAACTCGAACATTTTTGGGTCATCGTGAAGCACCTTGTCGGACCGTAATACAAAAATTGGTGAAAAAATGCGAGCTGTTGCGACAAGTTAGTGATGTGAAGAATAAAACCCGTGTACGTCGCTCAAGAACAGCCGAAAATATTGCTGTTGTAGCTGTAAAAAGTGTTGAAGAAAACCAAGGTTTGTCCATTCCTCGACGTTCTTTGGAATTAGGCATTCCACAAATGTCATTACATCGTATTTTGCCTAAAGATTTGGGGCTTAAGGCTTATAAAGTCCAGTTAACACAAGAGTTCAAGCCGGCGGATCATCAACAACGTCGTGTCTTTGCTGATTGGGTCATTGAAATGAATGAAAATGATCTGGAATTCCAACGAAAAATCGTCTTGAGTGAAAATTCGAAAATTCGCCTCTAGTAGGGCGAAATATTTTTATAGTATTTATATCAAAGTATTTCCTTTTATAATGGGTTGACGTGCCGAGTGACTTAAGTGCGTCCGCAGCCATGGGAGCCTCTTTGTATTAATTTGTATTGATTTATGAAATAATTATAAATGCTTGTAACACTCTGATTGTCATTAAAAAACGACAACAAAAAATAACTAATCACAAATAATTGCTGTCAGAGATCTGCTTCATTCTTGAATCACCCTACATTTTGTCATAGTGCATTCACAATAATGCAATTAGCTTTACTTTGCAACACTGAGTATCAAAACTTATGCTGAAAACAGTGAACGGCGTAAACGCAGTCCCCTGTCAACTATTACGATCAAACTAATGAGAACCCCATGTAAATGAAAAATTCCTTCCTTCTGTATCGTAGTATCGTAGATTTTATTTCACGATATTTGAAAAATCATGTAAAGCCCTGTCAGCTGATTGCTCTCTCACCACACCGTGTTGTCAAGCAATACATTTCGAAATCATTTACAAAATAAACTTAGAAAAATTATAATTTTTATTAAAATAACTTAAAAACACTGATGAATAATGTTAATTATAGATAAATGAAATATTGGCATTGTTGGTTTTTTGGCTTTGGTTTGCTAAACAATGAAAAATTGTAACTGATAACGCGGATGTGTGAAAAAGTGTGTAAGCAAAAATATCATTGTGTTGATACAACCAAACACATACACACACAAACCGATGTATTGTGTAAATTTGTAATTAAAAGAACGCAGTTGTTCTCACGGGATGAGTTTTTGTGCTCGTTAGGGGCTGCGGTAAGGGACTGCGTACGGCGTTCACTGTTTTCAGCATTATTTTGTAGTCTTATTACACATGTAATTCGCTGTCCACGAAAGCAGAGCATGTTCTTGGCAGCGAACGATTGTAAAAGAATGTAGGTGTAATGCAAGAATGATAGAAATAAATTGTTATTGGCAACCATTGTTTTCTAGTGCTGCCAGCTCTAAATTTTCGAGCGAGGTAAAGATGCAACAAAAGTCATGCCCATTTAGTACAAACTTTTAGATTATTATTAATTATGGCCTCTATTCCATGCAAAAAATATATATATAATCAAATAATCGTCAAAAGACTCGTAGTTTATATAACCATAAGAACAAATTCTAAACTTATAGTTTGTTTATAGTTATTTTATTTATAGTTCATAGTAGAAAAGAAAAAAAATATTACACGTATTTTTAACTAAAATCAAAAATATAAATATGCGGAATAAATATACCTATATCTAAAAAATAATTGTGACGACCTACAAAATTTTGCTTAGCCGATAAAATGTCCATACACTAAAATTAGCAATAAACAAATTTTACTTAAAATCAAAAATACCCACAAATTGAAGTATTCGCAAAGCTTTAAGGTCTCAGAAAATTATGCAATGGCATATTAATAAAACTACCGTAGCGGAATAAGCTGGTGCATGACTACCTATATACTGATATATCTCTTTTACTACCGATAAACTTTGCAGTCAGACTGGCATCATTATGCTCCGGAAAAAGTGCAAAATGTTGGCAACGTTGCGGCAGTTCAACTGTCAATTGTTTAATGACGTGTATTGTAAGTTGGAAAAATTGTAAGAAAATCTGTGAAGTTCTGAACTTAAATCCTTGGCTCACGGCTTTAACACAGCCATTGATAAGGTGAATTGTGGAGATATCTTCACAATAATAAGAATTCCACAGAAATATTAAGTTCTCTACGTGTAAAAAGCAGACGCATTAATATAATTAAAGCAAACGTCATAGCGAAGAAGAAAAGCCAAGGAGTCGGTGTACGGGTTGTGCTCCTCTTCTAGCGGTGGGTTGTGCGAAAGAATACGAAAAGTGTCAGGCGAGACAAATGAAAATGAGGAAATAGAAGAGTTGGTGTAAATTGCTTATCGAAGGGCCGAAGGGGAACAATTTGCGGATACGCGCTGGCAAAGTGCATACGCGACGACTGGCCGACGTTGGAATAGTGGTGCACTTTTACTTGAGTTTTATGTTTATCTTTCTATTTTATTTTGTCTGCCGAATATTTTGACTTTAAAAAATCAACTAAAAGGTTTGAGTGCCTGTTGAAAAAGAGTTAGGTTAACCAAGTGACGGCAACATTGAATTTCACACCAATTAGACGACATTAGCACAGATAGTGGCTGCGAACGCAAACCACCAACAACAACAATGATGAATGAGGACGCAGGCACGTCGTCTGGGGGTGGTGTGAAGATGTTCTTCGTACGCCTATCACAAGTGAGACACAAAAATTTAACTTAAAATATATGACTTGTAAACAAAGCTATTGATAGATGTACCAATCGACGCTGGATCGTTGGACACCACACACCAGAATGCGTTGGGCGGGCGCGATTGTGCTGATATTGCTCTTCCTGCTACGCATCTTTATCTACCAAGGCTGGTATATAGTATGCTATGCGCTGGGAATATACCATCTAAATCTATTTATTGCATTTTTAACACCAAAAATTGACCCAGAATTCGATCCTTATGAAAATGATGGTAAGTGAATATCGTTGCTGTCAAATAAATTTATTTCTTGTGTATATTAAAAGACGCTTTGTATATAAAGCTAAATTATACAAATTCGTCCATATTAGCAACAGTGCAGAATTAGAAAAATGCTAACAAGTTGTAAAAGGGGTTGGCCAACTTAAAACTACTACTTTAATAAGTTGATGGATTATTGATTTTTTAGTGTTGCCTTGACGTATCTTTACCATGTGTTGCCTTGTGTAACAGTTTTCACTTCTAAAAGGCGTCGTGCAGTCAAATTTACTAAAAATTCTTAAGTTTCTTAAATTTCTAGTAGGAGTTTTATTGTTTCACTGTCGCGGTAGCCGAATGGGTTGGTGCGTGACTACCATTCGGAATTGCGAGAGCATGTAGGCTCAAATCTCCGTGAAGCACCAAAATGGAGAAAAAGTTTTTTCTAATAGCGGTCGCGCCTCGGCAGGCAATGGCAAACCTCCGAGTGTATTTTTGCCATGAAAAGGCTCCTTATAAAAATATCTGCCGTTCGGAGTCTGCTTACTGTAGGCTCCCTCCTTTTGTGGAACAACATCACAACGCACACCACAAATAGGAGGAGGAGCTCGGTCAAACACCCAAAAAGAGTGTAATAGCCGATTATGCGTGCATGTATGTGCATGTTTCCCTCAAATTTAAGAACTTACAGTTTTAAATCTTCGCCGAAAGGCTTTTTCATGGACAAAATTATCCCGGCAGTTAGAAATATATAAGATCGCTGTTAGAAAAATTGTTTTCATGTTAATGTCTGTAGTAGGGATGGAACCAGTATTAGACCTAAATGCTCGTCACATGGGCTTTGTTTCGTAAGGCTTTCTATGAAAGCAATTATTATATTATAATTAGAATTATAATCCAACGGTTGCAAAGCTAAGTTATATTTTTGATTTGGCGCATACTTCTTTCGTTAGATTCTTTGTTGATCTTCGTCTTGATGTTTGACCGATGGAGGAAACTTCACAGATATTTTCTCAGAAATTTTTCATGGGTAAAAAATGCACTTTGTATTGCCTGTCGCATTATGGTTATTGTTGCTCTTGTTGTAGCAGCATAAACAATCCCATACTTACATACGGGGAATGCTGCTGGAGTGATAGTCCTTGGCCGGATATAAATCTGGGTCGTTTCGGTAACGTAGAACCGAGTGTCGTGGAATGTGAACCGACTGTTATGGCTATTCTCACCTCTTATTGGTCCGCTTTTACATTCAAAAGGGTTGACAAGTGTTAGTTCCTTCGCGCTCGACAGTCGGGTCTACGTTACCGGAACGATCCGGATTTACTATATATCCGGCCAAGAACTGTCTCTCCAGCAGCACTCTCCGAACATGTATGAGGATTAGTTTAGTCGTTACAGCAATAACAATAACAAGTGTTAGCTGCATATTTTGCGGGTTTTGAAACCATTTGCTTTCGGAATTGGTTTTTTTTAATACAATTTTCGGTTGTTGTTGTATGATGTTGTTGTTGTTGTATCATGTTGTTACTCATGCTCCTCGGATTGAACGTACGTACGTCAAGCATACCTGCTGATATTTATGTACCCAGCCATTCGATTCACTATCTCCATACGCACCTACTAATGAATATCTGTAGCGTACCCTGCGTAGCATTAAGCTGAATATTCCAAAGTGGCCCCAGTACAGTGGTATTTGTTATGTATAATTATCACTTACACAAATTAGAATGAATAATAAATTAGTGTATGCGCTATATTCAAGAAAAATCAATTAAACCAATAAAAAAAATTCTCTAACCCTGTCCTTGGCATTACAGTTGTGTAAAATCATAAAGATAATCACAAAACTATAGTTTTTACCCACCGAAATTAAAAGTATTGGGTTCTAATGCCTTGTGTTTTATTACCGATCGAACATATCGTCGTACATTTACTGTTTTATGCTCTAGCGATAAACAGCAGAATTATCTAATTTCTTAGAAAATTGATAAAATAAAAGAAATTTAAAAAATAAACCCTAAATTTCTAATATAATTTTCTACATTCATACAATTCGTACATATGAAAAGTTTCGCATAAGTTTTCATACCTAAATTTCTTATTGGGATAAATAGAAATTATTCGTATTCGATATTTTGAATCGTAATTAATTTCCTCTTCGCTTTGCTACGTGTAGGTGAAGCATTTATAATAGTTGAAAAATTAATGACTGTTAGGCAGGCAAAAACACATGTGTACACGTTACCGGAACGAGCTGAATTTATATCCGGGCAAGAACTGCCCCTTCAGTAGCAGCACTTGGGGCAAAGACAAAAAAATGTTGCTGGCGATATTTAAAGCAATTGGCCGGCCAGTACTGAATTATGCTGAAACTGTTTGTTCGCCTGGCCACGTTCCCCTGCAGAACTTTCTCAACGAGGCTTCCATGCTCCGGGTCAAGGAGCACAGCAAAATGCTCATTAAGCAATTTCTGCTTGGGTGTTACCGTAGCAGTCACAAGTGCAGACATTTGATAGAGCTTGAGCCATCTCCCAGGCGAGTCAGGAGACATATCTTCAACTACAGCGACGAGATCCAGGACAAAAAACAACTGCAATTACAGGTCCGGACAGTATATAGACTATAACCCAACCACCACCCACTGCAGATGAAGAGCTCCAGCTACCCCGTGATACCCGCGTAAACTTGGCACAACTACGTTCTGTATATTGTAGCAGGTTAAACTCCGAACTATCCAGAATTGACCTCGACATACCTAACATATCGCACCCTAAATACAAAAGGGTCACAACTCAAAATGTTCCATCTGCTCAAATATGAACGAGACGTTATCAATAAAACGGTCCGCGAATGACATATGGCAAAAATAAATTTTTTGTTTTTTGGTAGGACTGTTATAAGCTTACATGGCAAATTTCAGCGTGATATGTCACATAGTTTGTTTTCTGTGCTACTGTAAACAAGTCAAGCTCGAGTGTGGAAAATTTTGAGTTGTGACCCTTTTGTATTTAGGGTGCGATATGTCCAGCATGTGAAGGCACCCCACACAACACTAACCACCTTTTCACATGCCCCATCAAACCCACTCATCTAACACCCCTCTCCCTCTGCACCCAATCTGTTGAAACAACAAGTTTCGTTGACCTTCCGTTAGATGAGCTATACGAAGACGACCGGTGATTTACATTCCACTGACAGGGTTTAGCAGACTGCTAGCATGGAAAGAAACATTTTAAGAAAGATCTTTGGCCGAATAAGAATGGATAGTGGTACCTACTGAATTCAATTGAACTCTGAACTGAACGATCTACGTTCTAAAGCGCAGAGCATAAGATGGGTAGGTTATGTGATTCGTATGTCTGCTGACTGTACCGTGAAGAAAGCCTTGACAAGAAAGCTAATGGGCGTGAAGACCAAAGGCAGACTGAGGAACCGTTGGATAGACTGAGTGGAACACGATCTTAAGAAGTTGGGAATACGTAACTACGAAGCAACAGCTCAAGATAGACCGCTTTGTAGGAGCATACTGAAGGAAGCTTTGACGCATCCCGCGTTGTAACGCTATGAAAGAAGAAAGAAGACAGGGTTTAGCACTGTTGCTACAACAACAATAAAGCAACAGTATATAGACAGACGCTGAACGGCATACATCGGGAGACTCTTACCACCTTTAGCCTTTAACTTTAGCCCAATTACGATCTGGATGTTGTAGTAAAGTAGTTAAACTCCCACTTATCCACAATCAACCCCGACATACTCAATATATGTCTGGCGTGTGAAGGCACACCGCACGATACTTCCACCACGTTTCCACGACAGTCGGTTCTACGTTACCGAAACGACCCGGATTTATATCCGGTCAAGGACTGTCACTCCAGCAGCATTCCCCGTATGTAAGTATGGGGAATGTTTATGCTGTTACAACAACAACAACATACCAACCACCTCTTCACATGCCCTCTCCAACTCAGTCACCTAACGTTAGATGAGTTAGACGATGACGTTTGCTGACTATACCACACTGGCAGGAGCTAGTGCACTGTTACAACAAAAACAACTTCAGCACCATTCCCCAAAATGTATGGGGTACGTTCTATTATATTCTAACAGCAACAACATAATCTGTTCAGGTTGTATGCCTTAGCTTTAACTTTTATGACTCGAAATAGTGATCGAACCTGCTAAAAAATCTTGAGTTCTTTAATTATTAAGTGCATAAACTTTCTGCGTTAAGCGGCCGCCGTAGCAAAATGGGTTCATGCGTGACTACCATTCGGAAGTGCGCTGGTTTGAGACGAACTGCTAGAGACAATTTTTTCTAATAGCGGTCACCCCCTTAGTGGGCAATAGCAAACCTCCGATTGTATTTCTGCCTAATAAAAAAACATCTGCCGTTCGGAGTAGGCTTAAAACAGTAGTTCCCTCTATTTGCGGAACAACATCAAGATGCACACCACAATTAGGAGGAAGCGCTCAAAGAGAGGTTGTATTTAACTCTCCCGCTAGGGCTGAAGAGGTGGACCGCGAACTACCTGAGTGGTCGTCACTCGTCGGTAATATTTCGAGACCAAACCTCAAAACAGAGAAAGATAAAGCAAGGAGTACCGCAGGGTGGTGTCCTATCACCCTTGCTTTTTAATTTCTATATTTCGAAACTCCCCCAGCCACCAGAGGGAGTCTCACTGGTCTCATATGCCGACGACTGCACGATAATGGCGTCGGGCAATGACATTGATGGCCTATGCTCAAAAGTAAACGACTACCTCGCCCGGCTTTCTCGCTTCTTCACTGCGAGAAACTTAAAACTTTCTCTCACTAAATCCACGGCGACCCTTTTCACCACCTGGACAAAGGAGGTCAAGCTGCCACTTCAGGTGCACGTCGATGATACCCCAATACCGACGGTAAACAACCCCAGAATTTTGGGAGTCACCTTTGACAGCTTGCTCTCCTTCTCAGCGCACACAACCGCTATTGCAACGAGAGTACAGAATCGCTACAAGGTCCTCAAGTCGCTTGCCGGCAGCACTTGGGGCAAAGACAAAGAAATGTTGCTGTCGACTTTCAAAGCAATAGGCCGACCGGTTCTGAACTATGCCGCGCCTGTCTGGTCGCCTGGAACCAGTGATACGCAGTGGACGAAGCTTCAGACCTGCCAGAATACTGCCATCAGGACCGCGACAGGATGTCTCCTGATGTCCCCTATCCATCACCTACATGACGAGGCGCACATGCTCCCGGTTAAGGAGCACAACAAAATGCTCGGCAAGCAGTTTCTGCTTGGGTGTCACCGTAGGCCTCACCCATGCAGACACCTGCTCGAGCCTGAGCCACCTCCCAGGCACATCAGGAGACATTTCCTCAACTACGTGGACGAGATCCAGGACAAAACGGACAGACCACTCCAGGATCAGACAGTATACAGACAGGCAATTAGCGACATTCATCGGGAGACCCTTACCACCTTCCTAAGCTCCCGACCCCCGAATGCCGTTATCGGAGTCCAACCACCACCTATCGCAGACGAAGAGCTCCAGCTTCCCCGAGAGTCCCGCGTAATCTTGGCACAACTACGTTCTGGATATTGTAGCAGGTTAAACTCCTACCTATCCAGAATCGACCCCGACATACTAAACATATGTCCAGCATGTGAAGGTACCCCGCACGACACTAACCACCTCTTCACATGCCCCATCAAACCCACTCATCTAACACCTCTCTCCCTCTGGACCCAACCCGTCGAAACTGCCAGTTTCCTGGGCCTACCGTTAGATGAGCTAGACGAAGACGACCGGTAATTTACACTACACTGACAGGGCGAAGATACTGCTACAACAACAACAACAACAACAGGTTGTATTTAATTTTTTTTTGGATATATCACGTAAAGAAAAAAATTACTAATGTTCACAAAAAAAATTTGTTTGCCAAATCCTTCGGCCTATTCACATTTGTTATTAGATATAAAACATGCGTACATATTTACTTTGATGCTCTATTTTTTGCAGAGGATGGTCCCAATTTGCCAACACGCAGTAACGAAGAGTTCCGGCCGTTCATTCGACGCTTACCAGAATTCAAGTTCTGGCTATCGATCACGAAAAGTACAATCATCGGTCTGATATGTACCTTCTTTGACTTCTTCAATGTGCCCGTTTTCTGGCCCATACTTGTGATGTACTTCATTACACTATTCTGCATAACGATGAAGCGGCAAATTAAAGTAAGCCGCCGTTCATTCGGCGATTGTTGAAAAACAAGTGCTCATATTTATGCTGATTTTTTTCTTTTTGATTTGCAGCATATGATTAAGTACAAGTATCTGCCATTCACCCGCAATAAGCCGCGCTATCAGCGTGTTGGTGAGTCACCCCCAACGACAAAGTGACAATTAGCCGCACAGACACTGCAAAAATCAAACGACAACCAATCGACAACGGGTATTACGTCGATACATGAGCAAAGAACAACAACTACAACAGCAACAGTAGCAGCAGCAGAAGCGACAACAACGATTGCCTCAACGGCAACATCACCACCATTGCTAACGGCTGCGCCTTTGGCAGCTGCGTCTACTATAACAACAACAAACATAGCAAAACCACCGCAAATTATAACTATTGAGTAAATTCAACTAAAGTAACACTACAAAAACTTTAATTACAGATGAAAAATTCGAAACAGCTAATTCACATTTCATTAAACCCAAATTAGTTCGCAGTAGTTCCTTATTTTTTTTGGAACGTAAATTCAACAACACAAAACAAAAATAAAAAACACCCGCAACAAACAACATACGCCGATACAACACTACACAAACTACACACACAGTTTATTCAATACGAATTGAACATTTTGAATTTCTTCAAATATTTACTAATTTGCGCGCGTCAAGTTTTATGTACAATTTTCAACATTTCATTTGCTTGACACATTTGTTGTTAGCGTTTGCTTAAGTTTATATAAAAACATATACTTGTTGTTCTTAGCGATGTCAACCATTTAAAATTCAACTAAATTGTATTCCACCGATGAACCCTATGGGTTTTCGCAAGATCAGTATTTTGTTGGGTTGTAAATCGTTGATGTTCATTGTCGTGCAGTGTCCTGTGCAAAATATTTATATGGTATTGTCCCACTTTGTCTTATAACTAAGAATATTTTTGATTGTATATTTACTACTTCAACTTTTTATTTTTATGCAATTTTAATTTTTATTATCGTTTTTAGTTTAATTTGAGCGAGTCATTGGTCGAGACACAGCTTCATTCATACAAAACACTTTGTAACTGTATCGATTGTATTTAAATAACGATCAATAAATCATTTTAAAAATCGCTAAATGGAGTGACGACCTAGTAACAAGTCCGACTTTGGAACGCTGTTAAACACTGTATAATTTTGGGCCCCTTTAGTTTCATTTTGGCTTAGTTCTCTACACACTTCGGTTATGTTTTTTCTTTATGTATTCTAATTAATCTTTAAATGTATACATATATTATAGTTATTATTAATAATCCATATGCTACATAGATATGTGCGAACTTATTTCGAACGTAAACGTATTCTAACGTAGTGCTCATACTTGTGTATGTAAATACTTCTAGAAAGCTAAGTATGCACGTGGAAGCTAATTACATAGATTACCATAAATATTCGAACTTTGTGTGAATACCAAACACCGTGAAAGAATACCTAAATTTGTATTTTTCTTAACATGAATTTCACGTGGAAAAGCACTCAAATATTCGAAAAATGCGAGTAAGATTTTCGCTTAGCAGACGCACGTTGAAAAAAATATAAATTTGGTGCCTTAGAAGTAAAGGCATTTGCATGGAGTCCGCGCCAGGTTGCTTGTCTTTGCAATGGTACGAACGATTAGATTGATTTTAAAATATTTCTTCGGAACTCACAGTTGCGCGTGCAGTTTTTTCGTATTTTAAAACTGGTTTAACTTGAATGTATAGTAAAGAATAAAGATCTATGTGTTTATATAAATTATGTAAATTACCTTCACATTTTATTTGCAGCTAAGATCTGGTTTGTAATAGACAACTTTTTCTCTAAACTCTCTTAAGTTCCAACTATGTATTTTCTAAGGACGTTTCTAAGAAAGTTATGCGCTGAAGATAGCGATTTGCTGGTTGTAAAATACCTAAAATGATTTGTAAAGTAATACCTACATACACACACAAGTGCATCGTGAGTTGCGAAGTATGGCGAAACAAAGTACGATTGTAATAAATAATACCAAATCATTTAAATAAAATACTAATAAAAACAAAATAACTGAAGACGAATGAGATGTTTTTTAAAAACCTAATTTTGCCTTGTATTCTTGTTTTTGTAACGTAACAGCACTCACATTCTCAAACATTATTTATCGAATGCTGCTGGAGACTTTAATTTTAGCGGCACGGCGCGTGCAATGGCAATGTTAGGTGTTCATTAGGCCGGGTCGGGTACTTTTTAGAAAGATGATTCCAACAGAGCTTTATAGCTGTGTCCCGTATTTTTTAGTCTACAATTTTCAATTCGAATGCGCCATGGTACGGTATTGCTCCCCGTACCATAGCACCATTTTCACGGCTGTGATGTCAACTCAAGTACCTTTCCTGCTTTATTAAGGAAATAGGAAATTCTTTGAAATAGTAATTGTATCTATTTGGCCCATCCAGATTGAACTTGTTTTCGTCACTAAACACTACTTTTTTCCATTCACCGGGATCGGTATTTGTAACAGAACTCCAAGTCATGCGGTCTCTTCAAAATCGAGGCTGCGTTCTTTGCCAAATTTCTTCAAAGGTGGTTGTTGTTGTAGCAGCATACACATGGGGAATTCTGCTGAAGTGACATATTTGATGCTTTAGAATATCTCTTCGAACAGTGGATTTGCTGGTTGCAACATTTGCCTTTTTTTAATTTTTGCTGTTGGAAAAACGGAATTTGATGCTATCCTAAGGATTTTGCAGGTTTTCTTCGGTGTTAAAGCCATCACAGTTCTGGCTTTGTAGTTCTTACCGTAGAGCCACTTTGTTGCACGTAAAGATGTACAACACTTGGCAATTTGGCTATTTGACCATTTGAAAGTCGCTCTGATCTCCAGATATCGATTTGTCCTTTTTCGCGATCTGTTAAACCTTTCTGCTTTCCCCTTTTATTAGAATTAAGAAGCTTTCGACCAAATACAATTACTGCTTAAAAAACGACCCCTTTTCACAGCTTTAATACGCAAATAATGTAGGCACATTGATGAGTGCCTCTATTCAAGTTTTGCTACTTCGAAATACGGTTAGATGGAAATACCTTGTGTTACCAGATCAAATGCGGTTGCTTTAATAACCTTTTTCTTCCATAAAAATTATTGCCTCTATCTCAGTGTTCACGGTGTTCGAGCTCAGCTAAAATAAAATTAAAATCAAGTGAAGAAGTGTCGAAGTTTTGGTGGAAACGAACTTAATATATCCAGTTAATGTTTTAATTAGAAACTTATTAGGATCATACGTTTGACTTCGCAGTTTTTGTTTGAGAAGTGAAGGGGCTCTGTATAGAATCTAATATCAGATAAATGACCACCTCCTGACTTATACTACTCGCTTTGCTAGCTCGCTAGCTTTTTGACAACATTTTCGAGCATTATTATTTGGCTTTTGATATACGCCTTTCCTCTCAAAAAATCTCAACAAAAAAACTATAACTCTGTGTCGCCAATTTATATATTTACATACGCAGCCATGGCGTCAAGTCTGGTCTTCAACAATTTCGTTGTTGCGTTCGTACAGAAGAAATGCTTATTATATCACCAAATAATTCCAAATTATCAGATATTCGACAATAATATTTTTTTGGAGATAAAAGATAAAAAAGTTTGCAGAAAAAAATTATGTCGAAATGTGATTTCCTTACTAAATAGCAGATACATTATTGACTGGCGGCCTTGAGGGGAAGGTAGCATCAGAATTAACAATTGATGAAGACTACGAAAAACCCTCTTTCAAATCAACCGAAGTGCAGATAGTAGACATTTTTCACACAGGTGGTTGCGTATATCGCAGTAATAATGCTGGGTGGCTATCTTTGAATTTGACAAAACCGGCTGTTGAGTTGGCGACTTGGTCGAGTTTTGTTACATTTTTTTGGTTATAAACAACTTTTTTTTCTTTTTTGTATTTCCTTTCTTGTTTACGTAGACCTCACCTAGCTTTTAGTTTTTGCGTAATCTTGTATTCTATCATCCTGAGAGGATCGAGTGGAAAACAAACCCAATATGGATGAATGATGATTCACAAAAATGGTATACTGATAGATCAAAAACACCTTATGGTGTAGGAGCAGGAGTAGTGAGGCCCCGAATCCACAAATCATTCACTCTCACCAGGGGCACCACCATCTTCCAAGCGGAATTATACGCAATAATGGAAGCAGCAAACATCATGCAACGTAGAAACCACAAGAGAGTAAAGATTAGAATACTCTCGGTCAGCCAATCAGTTCTAAAAGCTTTAGATAGCTATACCTACAACTCAAAAACTCTCTTAGAATGCCACAAGGCACTCAATAACCTGGCATCCAAAAACAATGTCTCATTAATTTGGATACCAGGACATGAGGGATATGACGGCAACGAAAAGGCAGACTTTCAAGCCAAAAAAAGGGCAGATGTAAATTTCATCGGACCTAGTCCCATGTTTGGATTTGACAGAAACAACCTAAAACAAAAAGTAAAATACTGGGCCAAAACTCTATTAAATCAGCATTGGAACAACGTAGAGGGTCTTAGACACTCCAAAAAGTTCCTAAGTTTCAACGCGAAAAGAGCTAACATGGCCCTCACGTTAAACCAAAAAGAGCATTCGCACTCTCACAGGCGCCCTCACGGGTCACGACACCTGCAGCAAACACCTACATAAATTAAGCATAACTAACACCAGCACCTGTAGATTTTGCTGCGAAGATTAGGAGTCTATAGAACATCTCCTCATCGAATGTCCGGGGTTGACGCATAGAAGGAAAAGGTTTTTAAACAAGTTCATGCTTACAGATGAAGACCTTCAATCACTCCCTCAGAAGGAGCTGGTACAATTCATAAGCATACTTAACAGTCAATAGGCAGCATAGGGTGTACAATAGATCAATTTGGTCGCAGTGCTAAAGGCCCATACCTTAACCCTTTACTACCATTAACCATTAACCATTGTATTCTATCACAAACAACCAAGCAAAAAAAAGTTGGAAGGAGATTTTAAAAACAATTTTAACAAAAAGAAAAAAAGTTATAAATCAATAATTTCAACGTAACATTTTATCTTGATTCGCGAATTCGGGGAAGAATGCGGGGGGGGGGTGTGAAGGATAAACGTTCACTTAACACGTTGAATGCCACGCCGATTTTACATGGTTTGCCCGTGGCGCCAACTTGAATTTGTTAGTATGCAAAACATATTATATGCCCCTGAAATTTATACACCCATTTCTCATACATATTTAAATAAAATATTTTTGTAAGTTCTATACTGCATTATATCAATTACACTATTGCAATAACGCAAATAAAATTGAAAACTTTTAAACTTTTAATTTTAGTCAAATTATGTGTTTCTTGCAATCCAAGCCGTGGGGGTCACCACGGCGCTACAAAAAAACTTAGTGCCGGCCATTCAACGTGTTAATGTCGTATTCGTGCGTGTAAACAGGCATTATTAAACTTCTTGCCTGTCTCTGTGTTTGATCAGTCTAACCTCCGAAAGTGTTGAACTGACTAGGATAGGAGAGTATAAATGGCTGCCCATGCGAGGGGCCCACTTGGACAAAGAATCAAAAATCGTCATTGTGATACCATACAGGAGAAAACTGAGGGGAAAGAACCAAACAGAGAGAAAAAAGGAAGGAGAAGAAAGAGAACCAGGCAGGTGGACCAACAAAAGAAGAGGCTTTGGGTTAGAGGATGACGACTAACAATGGCTATTTACGTTCGTAATAACAGCTTCAAGCCACTGACGGATTTCACCAGGTGTGTGATATTTAAACCCGCAATATTCACAGGGGTAGCGAAAAAGGGAGAGCGCAGATGTCTAAATCTTTGGACGATAAGAACAGGGTAGCTGAGAAGAAGGTGCTGAGATGATTCCACCTCATCCTCCAGACAGCTCCTGTAGAAAGGACTTGAAGCAATCCCACGTCTAACCATATGGACACCTAACGAACAAATATCCGGTAAGGATACTCAATAAATTCGAAAGCTGTGGATTTGTTAGCCTTAGAAGTTCTCTCGAACGCCTCCGATCTACTTGTGGCCAGAAGAATCTCGCGACTTTGCACATTTGCGCACTAGCCCATCGCTCGCTGATTTGACGCGAGACCCATCTTTACCGTAGCTGACCACAGGTTCTCAAAGGAACCCCAATCCTCCCATTTTGCGATGAAACCATCTCCAGGGTTCTCTGTTTAACCAGTTCATCAGCCCAACAGTTTCCCTCAATGCCGCTGTGACCGGGAACCCAAATGAGCTTAATATCAAAGTATTTGGATGCAATCGAGAGTAAGGTCAGGTTAATTTCGAGTCAGGCCCCAATTTCCGCTTGGCTGTCGGAGTAAATATTTGCATCGTAAATAATACAGAAGTAAGCTGACAATCCACTGCTTCCTTAATTGCGGCTACATCTGCTTGGAAAACACTACAGCGGTCCGGAAGCCTAAATTTGAGCTTGATGAGAGGCTCTTCACAGAATAAGTACTCCTCCACCAACTCTTCAGTCCAACTTCGAGTCATCCGTAAACATGTTTGCTATGTCCTGCCTCCAAATGTTGCACCCTACCCACTCTTCGCTTAAAGGAATATGAATGGAAAAAGTTCCGCTCGGACCTAACGAGCACCATGGAGATGAACTGAAAGTTTTTAAGAATACTAGAGTGTCCGTAGCTTAAGTTTAGATTATGGTCGGAATACCTCAATCTGATTGTAACGCGTGCAGCAGCAGTTTTTCCTGTAACGTCTACGGGTGCCACATTCAGCATAGCGTTGAGCGCTACAGCGAGAGTGGTCCGAAGCGCCCCACTGGTTCCAATAAAAGCAGATCTTTGGACCCTCTCCAGCTTATTAATTGATGTCATCCTTTCCAACGAGTTCCACTAGACAAGGACTCCGTAAAACAAAATTGGCTTTATAATTGTCTAAGATGGCATGAGATTTTTTAACGCAATTATGTACATATATAACTATTGAAAAAACGGTTTCGGTCCAATTTGGGTTCGAAACTAGATTTTCAACATAATTTGTTTATTTGTTTTAGTTTTAGTCACTAAAATATTTTCGATGTAATACTCCTTCCCACTAATGAATGGCGAATTTAAGGTAAGAATGAAACAGCCGAGCGCAATAAAAACAGATTTTATTTTTCCTTTTTAATTCACTGGCACGTCGATTTTCATATTATCCCCTAGGTGTGGTTGACGTTGGTATATTTCGAAAAAATGGTATTTATGATTCGAATTTTCGATCCCGTCTGAATAAAATATCAGAAAAGTGATTTTCCAACATAAGCAAAATGCTTTATTCGTACATTAGAAAAAACATTCACACCTTATAATGGGTGTATAAAAGCTGAACAAATATTTGATGTTTATGTAATCTTAAAAATTTGATATTTCCCGTGGATTATTCGCTCGCATTAAGTTAATCGTTCACTACTAATGCTATTGCTTGACGGAACGCGTTGAAGCGAGGCAAAGAGGTGGGGCTTCTAATATTTGATTTCTCACCTTACGTTTTTCTCTCCAATTATGTCTTTCTTACGGGAAAACGTTAAAATGTATGGAAAGTAATTAACATTCATAAATTAATTGCTGTTGTTGTAATAGTGAAATTTTGAGGCAAAAACATAGAATTTATTTTACAGATAATATTTTGATTGGCTTACAAATAATGTTGGTAATATTTTATTGCGATTTAGTTAAAGTTAAGATCAATATCAGAATTTGTTACCATCCGCAAGTCACTAAAGGCACTCGAACCGATGAAGTGAATTTGTGTTTAAAATGCTCAGTATTTCGGGTGTTTTTTAGGAACTCGAGAATTTAAAATGATAATAAAATGTAATTTTTTTATTATAATCTGGTAGATAATTTCATTGTTTGTTAACAGTAATAGTAGCCCCGCCAGTGTCGGGTATATCACCTGTCATCTTCGTCTAGCTCATTTAGGGGTAGGCCCAGGAAACATGCTGTTTCGACGGGATGAGTCCAGAGGGAGAGGGGTGTTAGATGAGTCGGTTTTAGGGGGCATGTGAAAAGGTGGTTAGTGTCGTGCGGGGTGCCTTCACATATGTTAGGTATGTCTGGGTCAATTCTGGAGAGTTAGGAGTTTAACCTGCTGCAATATTCAGAACGTAATTGTGCCAGTGTTACACGTGTCTCACGAGGAAGCTGGAGCTCTTCATCTACTGTAGGGGGTGGTTGGACTCCGATTACGGCATTCACAGGACGGGAGCTTAAGAAGGTGGTGACGGTTTCCCGGTGAATGTCGTTTATTGACTGTCTAAATACTGTCAGGTCCAGTAGATTGCGGTCAGTTTTGTCCTGGATTTCGTCAGCGTAGTCTAAGAGATGTCTCCTGACGTGCCTGGGAGTCGGCTCAGGCTCAAGCAGGTGTCTGCAGGGGTGAAACCTACGGTAACATCCCAGCAGGAACTGCTTGCTGAGCAGTTTGTTATGCTCCATTACTGGAAGCATTTGTGCCTCGTTGTGTAAGTGTTGAACCGGGAACATCAGGAGGCAACCGGTCGCTGTCCGAATGGCAGTATTTTGGCATATCTGAAGCTTTGTCCACTGGTGTCACTAGTTCCAGGCGACCAGACAGGCGCTGCATAGTTTAGAACCGGCCGACCAATTGCCTTAAATGTCGATAGCAACAGTTCTTTGTCTTTGTCCCAAGTGCTGCCGGCAAACGATTTGAGGACCTTGTTGCGGTTTTGGACTTTAATGGCAATTGCGGTTATGTGCGCTGAGAAAGAGAGCAAACTGTCGAAGGTTACACCCAAAATTTTGGGATTGTTTACCATCGGAATTGGTGTGTCGTCGACTTTTACCTAAAGGGACAGTTTGACCTCCTTTGTCCAGGTGGTAAAGAGGGTCGCCGTGGATTTAGTGGGGGAAAGTTGGAGATTCCTCGCAGGAGATCCCTGTCTAGTGAACAGTAGATAATTTCATGTTATTTATTGGTTGGATATCATACTTTCGATCAGCCCAATTTTTGACTACTTTTGCCAATAAATCTGGCCCTATGGCGTAAATAGTGGCTTGAAAATTGTAATCGATGTTTGGCTGATTAATTATTAGAAACGAAAATTCAGTCAGCATGGCTCGCTAGTGTTCGCTACTCACAGTAACAGCAGCTCCTTCTTCACTTCGAGAAATAAGGACCGATGATGGACGAAGTGTTCTATGAACTTCGCAAACAGATTTATTTATTTTTTTCGAAGTAAATTTCCACAATTTGGATGCGTTATTCTGGCATTAAACGATTCATGATGACTGGCCAAACCTCATTGAACAGAAATGTCAACACAGCTTGCCATTCTTAGGTATCTGCCTAAAGTTATCGATATCCATAGTTCTCATGCAGCTATAAAAACACCCATTATATTAAAAAACTGAACATAAGACGAAATATGAGAGTAGAAACGATAAATTAGAAGAGCTCTGTAAAATTGTCATAGAAATTAGAGAGAATATTTTTTCCAGCGATTAGTAGGAATCGTGGATTAGATATCCTGGCTGGTTTTTAACAGATTGTTGAGAATACTGAAATTTTTATTCAAAGGATTTCTAAAAATACCGATAATCCCATATGATGCCATATGTCATGCATAATGCCATATGAAGAGCGAGGTAACGTCATAAGAGGTATAGGCAACAATGCGAAACCTGAACTCGTGAAAATTTGAAAAATAGTCGAACTCTGCAATAGTTGAAGTACCAGATTGGCACTCCAAGTAGCACTAAAGCGCCGTTTTGATACCATTTTGAGACCTCTTATGTAAACCAGCAGCTGTTGATGTAATGGAGAAGGCTGATAGGATTTAGCTTGGAGCACTGCCCCAGGCTGTCGAAGAAAGGAGCCCCCAGTAATCTTAATCGGTTAGCTGCCAAACCCGGACATTTATAGAGAAAGTGCGTAATAGTCTCCTTCTCTGATAGGTCGCCACAGCTTGTGCAATGGTAAACCTAGCATTTTCGCGTGTATACCGATCGTCTAGTGACCAGTACACACAGTTACGAGTTTGGAAAATGAATGGCATGGAGTCCCCAGAACTTTCTGAGTCCTCGGCCCATTGTACTGGGAACAAAGGGTTTTCGAAATATCACGTCTCCATCTGTTCTGCGCTTTTCTGAGAAACAAGTTGTATGATTCCCCTTTAAATACATTTCCCTCTATGTTCCTATATCCTGGAACCCAGATCAGAGAGATGTTACCTGCAGACCCAAGAGATTTAATCTTCTTACAGGAGTTGACCAGTTTGGATCTGCACTATGGCGTCGTCAGTGCCTTGATCGCAGGTTGACTATCGGGAAAATGTTAACATCTCCCTCGCTTCCGTGTTCCCCAAACACTATGCATGGCTGCAGGATCCCAAATACTTCTAACTGAAAAACACTAGCAGTATTCGGCAGATTAAAAGATATAGATAAATTGGCTAATTTAGGGAAAACTCCTGCCCTGACGCCCGATTCCATTTTGGAACCATTAAAGAAGACAGAGGTATCGTGCCCCCAACAGATTTACTATATATCCGGCCAACGACTGTTACTCCAGCAGCACTCCCCGCACATGTATGGGGAATGTTTATCTGCTACAACAACAACAGAGGTACCAACATCGGTACAGATTTCCTCCATTCAAACTAAGAGAAAAGCAAAATGCTCATGCGGGCCTGCTGACCGGAAAGTAAGATTTTTACTCCGATCAGATTTGAGCCTAACGGGTATGGGAATAGGGCTCTTAATTTGCATTATTGTTAAGACTTCAAAGGAATATTTAACAATTTATTTCCAACATTGGTTATCTAATCACTTTAGTATATATAGGAGGTTGAATTAGTTTTAAAGCTGACACACAGATGGCGCTATTTATCACTTTATCGCGTTGGCAATACTGAATATATATTCATGACAAAGCCTCATCCCTAGGCTTTATTTATCAGTATCTGTCATTTCGCTGAAGTATAAACAACGCAGTGTTTTCGTGCTCCGAGTATGTCAACTTTCGTGCCGTCGAAACGCAATTTGCGGGAAGCTTTGCTTTTCTGCTTCAATTTGAAAAAAATACAGCCCAAGCCCCTGAATTGCTGCAGGAGGCCTACCCAGACCATACTCCGTCGATTTCAACATGTGAGTACTGGTTTCGACGATTCAAAAGTGGTGATTTTCACACCGAAGACAAGGAGCGTCTTGGCTAGCCCAAAAAGTTCGAGGACGCGGAATTGGGGGAATTGGTAAACGAGGACTCGTGCCAAACCCAAGAAGAGCTTGCTGAATCATTGGGCGTTGATAAATCAACCGTTTGCAAGCGTCTAAAAGCGATGGGAATGATCCAAAAGCAAGGACATTGGGTCCCGTACGAGTTGAAGCTGCGCGACGTCGAACGGCGATTTTTTACGTGCGAATTGCTGATCGAGCGACAAAATCGGAAGGGTTTTTTGCATCGGGTGGTGACTGGCGACGAAAAATGGATCCACTACGATAACCCAAAACGCAAAAAATCATGGGGTTTGCCCGGCCACGCATCAACGTCGACGGCCAAGCAGAATATTCACAGCAAGAAAATCATGCTCTGCATTTGGTGGGATCAGGTCGGCGTCGTATATTTTGAGCTGCTCCAACCGGGCGAAACAATCACGGGGGATCGTTACCGACTGTAATTGATGCGTTTAAGCCGGGCATTGAAAGAAAAACGGCCGGAAACGGTAAAAAGGCACGACAAGGTTATTTTGCAACATGACAACGCTCAGCCGCATGTTGCTCAACCTGTCAAAAAATACCTTGGAACGCTTGGCTGGGAAGTGTTACCCCACCCGCCGTATAGTCCAGACATAGCTCCCTCCGATTATCATTTGTTCCGGCATATGAGTCTCGATTTGGCGGACCAGCGGTTCTCCTCGTACGAGGCTACCAAAATATGGGTTGAGTCATGGATAGCCAAGCAGCGGCCAGAATTTTGGAGAAACGGCATCCGGAAATTGCCCGAAAGATGGGCGAAAGTTGTAGCTAGCGATGGCCAATACTTCGAATAAAATATTTTGTACCGTTTTTTCACAATAAAGCCCCAAATCTTCGAAAAAAACCTTTAAAACTAATTCAACCTCCCAATAGTATATTTTTAATTTTTACTCATAAGAAGCCCAGAAGCGCGACGGGTATTATATAAATAAAATCAAGTCAAAAAAAAAAAAAAAAAAGATCCGCGAGTCTAAAGACAGAATTGTCGTTAACGTGTACGAAATAATCATTTTCTTTAGAGTTAAATCTTTATTGATAAATATGAATTTGTTTTCATTCCTTACAGTGCTATGATGTTACATGGTCATTGAAGATCTTTTAATACTAATTCTTTGGATCGAGATTCTTAAAACTATGCACTCATAAGAGCACGCAATACATATCATCACCTAAAATTAGTAAAACTTAAAAAGTATATTAAGTAGCGCTGATATATTTTATGACTATTTCCCTTCTTGCAAAGAGCTTATTTTTTCTTAGAAGATACGACTACGCGTTTGTAGTTGAAACGACTGAAAACTTCAGGCAAATTCATGCAAGTATACAATGGAGTGATTAATACGAGTAAAATACAAATTTAGACGTTCTTCGAAACAAACGTTAGTGTAAATATTTCAAACTAATAAATTAGGTAAATACAAGTATCGATATATACATACAAACGTTATACATTTTTACACTTATCCGGAGGAAAAGTAAAGGGGAAAAAATAAATTAATATAGTGAAGGATTTCATGTTAAATAAATACTAAAATTTATAATAAAAAATTAAATAAATAAGCCTGAGTTAAGATACGAAATTTGTCAGCATCAGCACCAGTGTAGAAATTGAAATGATTGGGCGCCATAACACCACTGTAGTGCCGGTATTGAGTGGTGCGCTGTCTATCAATAGGGGGTAGGGGCAGATGCTGGGCTCCTTGACGAACGTTGTGAAATTTGGATAGCGTATAATCTCGGAAGGCTGCAAAAGAATGAAGATTTATTTTAATTTATTTAATGTAAGCTAGATGATTTTTTATATTTAAATAGATACGAGTAACTAAGCTTATTTTAACGGCGGGAATTTAAGTCAACTGAGAAAATTTAAAAAAATATGACAAGCGAAAAACTTACTTATAAATAGAAGTAATACGAGGGTTGCTTTTTATTATATTTTGCGCCTTTGCAACACTACGTGCAAGAAAGGTTTGGTATTTTTTAGCATAAAATTTCATATAACGTTTTCACTTAGAAGCTTTATTTGTTATTTTTTGTGAGTTGGAAAATCATGGATTTAACTCGTAACAATGTTCGAGTGATGATTTATTACGATTTTCGACGTTGATTACAGGAGGCTGTTGAGACATCAACTCTCTTCGACTTTTGGCGTTGAACCAGCAGTCTTAGCTACTTTGAAGCGCTGGTACAACGACTTCCGACGTGGCCGTCGAACCTTAAGAGATGGATTTCGAGAAGTCTGTCCAAAAACTGTGGTTGTGCCAGAAATAATCGATGCGGTATGTATCAATTGATAACTCAAGATCGTCATGTGGAAATCGCAAGATAGAGCATACATTCAATATTTTATGAACATTTGAACGTCAAGTAAATTTGTTCTCTTTGGATACGGCATGATTTAATAATTGCCAAAAAAGCGATTCGAGTCGATTGGAGTAAATAAATGTTTAGAAAATTTAAACACGGTGGTTTAAAGCACGTCTATGACATCCTAACAGATGACGAATCTTGGATCTATGTAAACGAGCTGGAAATAAAACAGCAATCGACAGTGTGGGTGTTCCAAGACTAGCTTAAACCCACAAAAGTTGTTCGCAGAAGAAGCACCTCAAAGCAAATGGTCGCTTGTTTTTTATCAGAAAAATGATCATGTCACAAATGTATCATTAGGGAAACTTAGAACAGTCAATTCTGACAAGTTTTCGAAGAATTAAGGAAGGTTTTCTTTTCCGCCATCATCCTTCACCAAGACAATGAGAGATTTCACGCATCGGCTCACACAAGAGCTGATCTTTTGAGCGCTCAAAAAATCGAATTAATGCGTCATCTGCTTTACAGTCCTGATTTGGCATCTAATGTTTTTTTTCCGAACATCAAAAATAAAACGCATTGTCAACGTTGCTCAACGCCTGAAGAAGCTGTTAAGGCCTTAAAACCGCTCGTTTTGCAGCTATCCTCTTCTGAATGGCAAAAGTGCCTTGAAGATTGGTTCAAGCGAATGTAGAAATGTATTGACTTACAAGGAGAATACAATAAAACCATTTTCACTACTATTTTACTGTGTTTTCATTATTGGGCGCAAAATATAAAAGGCAACCCTCTTAGTTACAAGTTAAAGGTTTTGTGTATGGGAAATTGACTACATTTTTGAAAAAAGTCTTGAAAAGACTTTCAATTTCAACGAATTAATTTTTGTTACAATTTCTTCAAATATATATATAGGGTGGGCCATGTAAAATTTGCTTTTTGAATTGGCGATAAAAAAAAAAACTAATCAATATTTTTGCAAACTTTTTTTTTATTTTGAAGATTGAACATTGTCATTTATGAATGAAAAATAATATCGTTCAAATGACTGCCACGACAGGCTTTACAGTAGGCAATTCGGCACATTTTCGATTGTTTGGGCTCCAATTTCATGAATGGCTACTTCGATTTCGTGTTTTAAAGCATCAATCGGCTCCCCACAAAAAATAGTCCAACGGGCTTAAATCACAGCTCCGAGGTGGCCAATTGATATCGGAATTTCGGCTGATTATTCGGTTTTCAAAAACGGTAGCCAAAAGTTCGAGTGTAACTTTGGCAGTGTGACAAGTTGCACCGTCCTGTTGAAATGTCATCACCATCATCATCAACCATGTCATCCTCTTAAATTTTTGGAAACAACTCGTTGAGCATGTCACGGTAACGCTCGCCATTTACTGTAACCGCGGCTCCTCGCTCATTTTGGCCCGATGATGCCGCCAGACCAAAAACCGCACCAAACAGTGACTCGTTGTGGATGCATTTGCCTCTCTACAGTAATGTGTGGACTTTCTGAGCCCCAAATCCGACAATTTTGCTTATTGACGTAGCCACCGATGTGAAAATCAGAAAGTAAGAAGGAGACTCACCACTTTGGAAATAGGTTTTCAATAATTCCCAATTTTGTTGAAGCGTATAGCGTCCCATTTCGTAAATGTCAAACCTTTAAGTAAATTATGAACACATTTGACATGTCATTTGTGTTACCATTCTCAAAAAAATAGGTGGTTTAAAAAGCAAACGCTATATGGCCCACCCTGTATTTATAGGGGATATATGCAATACAGCCCTAACTTAATTAGCACACTGGCTACAAAAATTAAAATAAAATGAAGTGAGATAAAGAACAAGTACAATCAATCCACATTAAAGGACTTTTGAAATCTGATTTTCTTTAATTTAGCCAATAAATAAACATCTCAGGCGTATGCAATAATTTTGTTGGGTACCGAACGCCTGCACTCAGAACGATCAAAAACACTAAACGTATTCATTCATTAATTTAAAGAGAAAAATTTAACTAACATAAAATAAAATAATAAAAAGTTAAATAAAAAAAAAATATGAAGTAAGATAAAAATTGCAAAATTTAGCTTAAAACAAGTTTTATTAAGATTAATTTAATTTAATTTTAAAAGAAAAGGAATTGAATTCTGAGACTTACTATGGAAATGGAGTCGTTTGATACCCTGCAGAAAGTCATATGCTTGCCAGTGATCATCGTATGTTCGACACGTTTCGTAAAAAGCGGCTCAGACCAGGGCAGCTGCTTTAAATGCGAGAGAAAAGTCCGATCATGAAATTCGACGGGGTCCGAAATTATTAATTTATCTGAAATGAAAAAAAATATATATTTTTTTAAATATACATATGTACATCCTATGAAAGAAGCTATTTTTGATAAATATTTTAGATATATTTTAAAGTGAAAGTTAAAAAATTTTGATAGCCAAAAAAACAAACTTATGTGGGTTCTTGTGAAATATTGGTAATGGTTTTTTTTATACAACTTGTTTAAAATTACACACTTAATAATTGTGTTTAAACTTACTTAGTAACGATTCCTCATAGAGCCGCTCTTCCTCAGTCATGTTGACGCGATTTTTTTTCGTTTTCGCATAAATCGTATTCGGTATGTAGTCCAAGACGTTACTAAAATGGAAAATAATAAACAAGTAAATAATCCACCTACATGCCTTTAAGGTCATAAGTTATTCCCCTTTCAAATACGCACCCATTGTAAAGGAATAAATTCTCCACATCTGTCATGTTTAGCGAGTAGAATTGATAAACGCCAAATGTCTCGAAGAACTCCCGCACAGGCGTCATACTGTAGCAGCCAGTCAACTCAATGCGTGGATAGTAAGTGATAAAGGACAGACACATCTCCTGTTTGGTTGAGTAGCCACCGAAGGTTGGATGTTTGCGGTTCATTGTCTGTGTGCAAATAGTGGAGTTAAGTGATAATAAATTATACAATTTGTCTGCCAAACAAACGGCCATCCACTATTTGTTGCCTGCCTCTGTAGTGATAATCGCGTGCTTACCTCATAAGCGCAGTCTGTAATAATGTAATCGCCCGGCAGTACTACAACTTCCTGTTCCAGCTGACGCACCTGTTGGTAGTTGTAATCGTAGTTGTCGTCCTCGATGATGCGCTCCAGCTCCTTACCATCGCGCACATGCCGAAGTGTCATTTTGCGACCGGCGCGATGTGAGTGCAGTGTGCCGGATATGATTTTGAGGCCGTCCGCGGGAAACATCTGACAAATAGATAAAACATAATAAATTAATACCGCAAATTACGACTTCAATAAAGACATGTGTTGTTGTTGTCCGCTTTTATGAAAGCGACATACGCACCACATTCGAGCAGGATGGCCCACAAATGCCAACATTGCGATACAGTCTTTGGCCGGGCGGAATGAGTTGGGTGTCCGAAACGGATACACCGGAAATCATTATACCAGCATCGTTTGGTCGCAGATTATTGGTGTAATGGATACGAAAGCCTGAGTGATCGACCACTGTAAGTGTAGAGCAAAAGTGGAAAATGAGATTCGTATTTGTTGGTAGTTGGTTGCCAGTATTCGGTGGATGGAATTTACTTACTTTGTTGGGCGCGCGGATTGTCGTAATGTATTTCCAGCATATAGTATTTAGCGCCTTGTTTTCCACCCAAAGGTATGCCGACGTGCTGTGGCAGAAATTGTCCTGTAAATGTCCAAAAAGGCGTACAAATTGAAGAATTCTTTACATTGCAGCGGAAATTAATTTGCATACAGTGTAAACACTCCTAAGTATGTACATATGTATGTAGTTACGTATGCGTACCTGTCGAGCCAACAGACCATACTGCCACTGGTGTGATGCAGGAGTCCCAGTCATGTGGCGTCAATAAATTACTGTTGCATACCGCGCCGCTACTCTTCACCCACACTTCCCAAGAGAGGGGATCCGAGCCGGGATATGACTTTGTCGAACATTCGAAGAGTGTCATGTGGTGCACGAGCGGTTGGTTGGTGTTGCTGGAATCAGAATGAAATTGTAAGTGAAAAAATGGAAACAATAAATTCCAATTAACCATAAAGGAAGAGAAGTGGAAAGCGAACATTCTGTTGCAATTGCATGTTCGCACGTTGTATAGCCTGCCGTTAGGCGTTCAAGCTCTTTGAAATTCATTTTTTGTACACCAACTCTTTTACCAATTCTTAGTTTGTTTATTCAACTCTTTGCTACAATTCTCCATGTGGGCAAGTGTGTAGACGCATTTAAATAAATATTGCATCAAATTTATGCTTTGGTGTGGTCTACAAAGGACGTAACTACAAGTAGTAAATGTGGTTTTATGTGGGCAAGAAAGGAAAAAATTGTACAGCTGAAGAGTCTCTATGTAATATTTCTTTATTTAGCAATTATTTGTTAAATAACAACTGTCTTCATTAAATGTAATGGAAGAATCACTTTATGTTTGTTAGATGGATTTTTCTGTTTCTGTTCATTTAATGCTTTACTCATAAAACATATACATACATGCATATATAGGGTGGGCCATGTAAAATTTGCTTTTTGAATCGGCTATAAAAAAAAACTAATCAATATTTTTTCAAACTTTTTTCTTTATTTTGAAGATTGATAATTGTGATTTATGAATAAAAAATAATATCGTTCAAATGACTGCCACGACTGGCTTTACAGTAGGCCATTCGATGAACCCAATGTTTAAGCACATTTTCGATTGTTTGGGCTCCAATTTCATGAATGGCTACTTCGATCTCATGTTTTAAAGCATCAATCGTCTCTGGATGGTTCGCATTACCATTTGTCTTTAACGGCTCCCCACAAAAAATAATCCAACAGGCTTAAATCACAGCTCCGAGGCGGCCAATTGATATCGGAATTCAAAAACGGTAGCCAAAAGTTCGAGTGTAACTTTGGCAGTGTGACAAGTTGCACCGTCTTGTTGAAACCAAATGTCGTCCATGTCATCCTCTTCAATTTTTGGAAACAAAAACTCGTTGAGCATGTCACGGTAACGCTCGCCATTTACTGTAACCGCGGAAGAAGAAGAAGACTCACCACTTTGGAAATAGGTTTTCAATATTTCCCAATTTCGTTCAAGCTTATAGCGTCCCATTTCGTAAATGTCAAACCTTTAAGTAAATTATGAACACATTTGACATGTCATTTGTGTTACCATTCTCAAAAAAATAGGTGGTTCAAAAAGCAAACGCTATATGGCCCACCCTGTACTAACCACTAACCGCGGCTTTGCTTGCATATAAAATTAAATATAATACCTAATGCATTTAACACAAGATTTTCACTGATATACTCGTCGAAAGAATTAATGCTGTTGAAGAGGATATTCTGGGCGAGTATCAATGTAGATTTCGAGCAAATAGATCAATGACGAATCAGTGTTTCGTAATGTGCCAAATCTTCGAAAAATTTTATGAATATTTATAAACTTTGAAAAAACTTTCGAGCATGGACAGAAAAAAACTTCCTTTTGTTCTCCGTCGGCAAAGTGTCGCTGGTAAACTTGGCAGGAATGGTAACTAAAGTAATGACACAAGGAAAAACAACGGATTCTTTTGGTGTTAACTCTAGAAATTTGATTATTCTTTTGAACAAATTTTGTTTAAAACCCATATGTAACCTCTAATTAAATATGGCAAACTATTTAAAGTTTTTTAATAGATGGCAAAGAAAAAAATATTTCTACTTTTGCATTGATGTACGCAGAACTACTATATATTTTTTAAAAACAAAATATTTGCTTCTTTTATTAACCATTTGTGACTTGAGTGTTAGGTGGCAACGCTTTGCACAAATAATTTTAATTAAACATTTGCTTATTTTTTAGCACGTTTTGTTTAAAGCCAATATCTAACCTCTAATTAAATAGATGGCAACGCCAAAAAATTTTCGTTCTTCGCATTGATGAATGTATAACTACTATATAGCTTTTACAATTAAAATAATTTTGTAATCATTTTTTATTAAATTATTGTATATTAAAACAAACAGGGAACGCTAACTAAAAATATTTTTTTAGAACAGTTTGTTAAAACACCTCCATTTGATATCTAGATCTTACTATTCAAATGAAATGTTTAATTAACTTATTTTAAATTTAAAAAAAGGTGGCAACACTAACTAAATTTTTATATGAAATCTTGCTAAATTAAATTTCATTTGATACTTACAACTTAATAATCGACTGAAATGTGGGGAAATTAATATACTATTTTTGCAATAAAATTCAGGTGACAACGCTATAAAAAAAATTGTTTGGAATAGATTTTTCATAAAAATAATTGCTGCAAATACAAACATCATCCAACTAAAATGAGTGCTACACACAAACCATCTACGACTCATCGACTTTCCAACGGTGTAAAAAATGTTAAAGCCCGGACAGTAATGTTTGAGTGATGCTTTTTCGAAGAAATGTTTGACCTATTTATGTGTACGTATGTATATACATGTTTGTATGTATATAATCGAATACATATACAATAAGAATACATATATAGGAGTTACCGTTACGGTGAATGGCGAGCGCTATAGAGTCAAGCTGACTGAATTTTCGCTTCCAAAAATTAATCAGCTAAACATCGATGAAATTTTGTTCCAACAACTTGGCGCAATTTGCCATACAGCGCTCTTTACAATCAATTTATTGCAAAATCAATTTGATGATAACGCCCTTTCTACAATAGAAGTGGTCCTGTTCACTGGCCCTGTCACGCGAGCGATTTAACGACTCTGAATAATTTGTTATGGGGCTATGTTACGCCATTGGCTTATGCTGACAAACTAGTACTCTTGAAGCATTGGAAGCTAATATTCAAGCCGCCATTGATGCCTACGGCCAGATTTATTAGATAAAGTTGTCAAAAATGGGCCATGTAACTCGTAGCCGCGGCGGTCATACGCCGGAAATTATATTCAAAAAATAAGTGCCATGTGTCATATCTACCAGATTATAGTATAATAAAAAAAAAAAAATCATTCCAACAATATTTCTTTTTAATTAATTAAAACCCCCGATACAATAAGAAAATAAAGATCATTCATCAAAGGTGGCGAGTATAAAGAGCCAAGCTAAATTATTTTCCTTCCCACTTTTGTTATGCTCAGGAGCATCTTTGCTTAGTAGTAGGATGCGAAACAGATTTTTTTTTTAATTTATACTCCGTCAAAAACACATAATTTAACGCTTTTTTAGTCATACAAAATTTTAAAAAATTTGCAGAATGAAAGCAGCGCATTTTAAAAAAGACAAATTATTTGTATATTCAAATTTCTTACGATGGAGTATTTTGGACAGGGTCCTGAATTTTTCTGAAAATTAGTTTGTTTATGGGCTTGAGTATAACACGAAGTGAACTGAACAAATTAAAAAAAAATTGAATAATTTTGGTATTTATTTAATGCTTAAAATTTTGGTATAGAGTTTTTTAAATTGAAATATTTTCAGTTCTTTTTAAAATTTGTATTTTATTTTTTCGTTTTTTAGGATAAATAAATAAACATTTTCTTTTAGACAAAACTTTTATGTTTTGTTAAAAATTTTCAAGAATTTTTTTTTTTTTACCTTAAAATTTAAATATGTTCAGTTATTTTTAACATGTTTTTTTGGTTTTTAGGATAAATCATACTTCAACATTTTTTTTTATAAAACTCTTAAGTTTTTTTCTAAAAACACCTACCCTAAATTTATTTCTTTAATTTTTTTATTAGTCGTTGAGATTATGGCAAGTTTCATGGTGGGATCCCGACAACTTTTTCAGTTGTTGGTAGTCACGCACCAACCCATTCGGCTACGGCGGCCGCGAAATTGGGAATACAGAGATTGCATTATACACTATTGCAGTATTGCACTGTGCGTCAGAAACTGACTTTTTTGTTATCCAGAAAACATTTCATACGCACGTGAAACTACAAATTTTATATAATAAAGCTATATACTCTTATTTCTCAAGAGCTTTATTACCATTACTATTATTTAGAATAAATTTTAAGACTAAACAAAAACCAAGAGCACAAGTTGCTATGGCTCATTTAAAGGGCTTTGAAGTTTCATTTCGTTAGGCGAAACGCACAGAGTTATGCATTGCGTATACTTTATTTCTTAGAAGGTGAGTTGAAATATCGTTTTAGGTTTTTCTAAAACAGCAAGAGAGAAGTTGAGGTGTGATATATATTATATGTATATATATATATATGCCGCCGGGTGACAGTGGTTTAAAAAATGCATGCTCTCTCTAATTTTTTTTTGTGGAACAGTTTTGGTTGGCTTGACATCATTTTTGTAATGATTCACTCAAGCAACGCTAATGCCGACGAAAAGTTTTTAACTTATTACGCAAATCAGCTCATAACTAAACTTATGCTGCATAATACAACATTTAAGTTTATCCAATTTGCTGCTTAAAGTGTTGGCAGCAAGAGCATACTAGCGTTACTCGCTTTGCTGTCAAAGTAAACGCAAGGCACAATCTGTGCTTGTACGCAGATGCCTTTAATTTTGCTGGAACTGCTGGTACAAAGGTTTGACGACGGTGTCACGCTGGTCATTGGAACTCGCTTTAATCGAAATTGTTATTAATCGAATTATTGTATATACAAATATCCAATTTATCCGTTTTATCGGAAATCAAATCAACTCAGGTGCGGTCTTCCATACTTCAGGTACGTCTTGTTTGTACGCACTTGTGATTAAGTGATTATTTATATAAAAAAGTCACCACAGACTTCCACTTAAATGCCAACAAATATCTTTTGTGTCCTACTATAAACCTTTAGCGAATTTCTGCTGTGGGAGTAGTCTGCGTACGCCATTTCGATTCACACCAAGCCACACCAATTTGCTTGGCGGTCCTTGCCTGTAATTGACACTTGACAACTAGGTTGAGTGACTTGCTTGGTTTTCGTAAGAAATCTAAATAATATCCCCGTAGCGAATTCAATAGGTTTCTTAATGAAACGCATATTATATTAATAAATTTGATCTCGATACTTCCAAAATCGGTATAATTTGGTGGATAAGAGTGTTCAGAATATAAAAATATGTGGTAGAAAATTTCTACGTCGCTCTGGGGGACTGAACAACTTTAAGCTACATACATTAAAGCCAATTTCAAATTTCTATTTTATCCAGTACACATATTGCTGTAGGCTACTACATTTTGTTACGTGGTTACATTTTGTAAATACTTCAAGTAACAAGAAGCCATTTCTTGGGCACCACTGGATGACCTTATATTCTATAATAAACGAGGAAAACACGAAATTCCGCGAAGGTATTATATGTATAATAATTTGTATACGGCGGCCGCCGTAGCCGAATGGGTTGGTGCGTGATTACCATTCGGAATTCACAGAGAGGTCGTTGGTTCGAATCTCGGTGAAAGCAAAATTAATAAAAACATTTTTCTAATAGCGGTCGCCCCTCGGCAGGCAATGGCAAACCTCCGAGTGTATTTCTGCCATGAAAAAGCTCCTCATAAAAATATCTGCCGTTCGGAATCGGCTTGAAACTGTAGGTCCCTCCATTTGTGGAACAACATCAAGACGCACACCACAAATAGGAGGAGGAGCTCGGCCAAACACCTAACAGAAGTGTACGCGCCAATTATTTATTTTTGTTTTTTAATTTGTATGTCACTTGCAATACTGCCATACATACAAAAATGTACTTACACCATTTTCAAAGAAATTATATTTGCAACCTGATTAACTACGAAAATTTGTAATGATAGAAACAATGGAAATCGTAACGGAGTTTTTTGGAAAAAGTTTATAAATAAAAAGATCATAGTAAATTGTGTTCATTTTTATCATTAACTATTTTTTTGCGAAAATGAACTTACACCACTTTCAAAGAAAACGGCTCATATCACTATTTTGCGCTACTCAATTCCAGTTAAAAAATGAAATCAATTTCAGAAGTAAAGGTCTGATACAGGGTGGGCCATATAGCGTTTGCTTTTTGAACCACCTATTTTTTTGAGAATGGTAACACAAATGACATGTCAAATGTGTTCAAAATTTACTTACGCTTGAACAAAATTGGAAAATATTGAAAACCCACTTCCAAAGTGGTGAGTCTTCTTCTTCTTTTCTGATTTTCACATCGATGGCTACGTCAATAAAAAAAATTGTCGGATTTGGGGCTCAGAAAATCCACACGTTACTGTAGAGAAGCAAATGCATCCACAGCGAGTCACTGCTTGGTGTGGTTTTTGGTTTGGCGGCATCATCGGGCCATTTTTTTTCGAAAATGAGCGAGGAGCCGCAGTTACAGTAAATGGCCAGCGTTACCGTGACATGCTCAACGAGTTGTTTCCAAAAATAGAAGAGGATGACATGGACGACATTTAGTTTCAATAGGATGGTGCAACTTGTCACACTGCCAAAGTTACACTCGAACTTTTGGTTACCGTTTTTGAAAACCGAATAATCAGCCGAAATTCCGATATCAATTGGCCTCCTCGGAGCTGTGATTTAAGCCTGTTGGACAATTTTTTGTGGGGAGCCGTTAAGGACAAATGCTATGCGAACCATCCAGAGACGATTGATGTTTTAAAACACGAAATCGAAGTTGCCATTCATGAAATTGGAGCCCAAACAATCGAAAATGTGCTTAAAAATTGGGATGATCGAATGGCCTACTGTAAAGCCAGTTGTGGCTGTCATTTGAACGATATTATTTTTTATTCATAAATGACAATGTTCATTCTTCAAAATAAAAAAAAAGTTTGAAAATATATTGATTAGTTTTTTTTATAGCCGATTCAAAAAGCAAATTTTACATGGCCCACCCTATACTAGGAATGTCAATTCCGCGATTACGGTATTTGTAATTTTGTGCGAAGCGTCCAAGGTTGAAAAATTCCCTTTCACTAGCAACAAAAAACACAGACTATTTTTTGCGTAATGTTGCCGCTCCGTGGAAAACATTTTGAGACAATTGAAGTCATAAAAGAGAATTCGAAGAACACACTCGAGCTTGACTTGTTTACAGTAGCACAGAAAACAAACTATGTGACATATGACGCTGAAATTTGCCATGTAAACTTATAACAGTCCTACCAAAAAACAAAAAATTTAGTTTTGCCATATGTCATCCGCGGACCGTTTTATTGATAACGTCTCGTTCATATTTGAGTAGAAGGTACATGATTTTTTATTTTAACATACAGCCTACTAATTTCCTCTTATTCCACTTAAATTGTACGAGATTAAAAAATGTATGAACTTCTTTCAAGCACAAAATACATTTGTTAATTTTTTCAGTTTTTTTATTGATCTTTTTTCAATGTCCTTTAAGTAACTTTATCGGACATTTGCGCGCTAAAGTAATTTTAAATGCATTTAAATTTAATTGCTGTCTTTTGTTTTGATGTAAAATAGTTTTCACTTTAAAGTAAAAAGTAGATTTAAAACCCATTATTTATCATTTATTATATGGTAGGCGAGCTTCTCAATAATGTCGATTCATTTTTTCGGGTTAAGTTGTAAAATAATGAATATCTAAATCACTGTCCTGCTCTATCCAGGCGTAGACTCACTATTTTGTGTAGACAATCCTTTAATGAATTGGAAGATCTTAGATCTGTCGGAATTAAGGATTGCATACAAAGATTAAAACATATAAACTGAAAGCATGACTGAACTTTTTGTAACGAAATAAATTTATTTTTTGCGGAGTCTGGTATTTCGCGCACCTCTGGCCTTGCGCTGGTTTGAAATTTGCAGTTTAAAGTAAGATACGAAAAAATGGAAAATGTCACAACCAAAAATGAGAATTTATAAAGAATTTTTATTTGTAAACAATGACAGAATATGTCTCTTACCGGCTTTTGCAAGTGATGGAAAATGCTGCGTTCGTTAACTTTTTTGCTTTTTCTGCTCTTTCGGAAAGAATTTTCATTTACTCTCTCGATGTGGATGGATGGCTGGTGGTTACTAATTTTGTTATCTAACAGAACCATATTCCATTTTCAATACATGTAACCTGTCTATGAAAAGGTACCTTACGTGTCAAAAAATCATTTTTCACTTTTTTGTTGATTCGAATAGTGTGTGAAAGGCTCTTTAATATGGTGGAAACCAGAAAGTCATAATTTGTTTAAAAGTTTGTTAAAAGTAAAAAAAGAAAAGTACAAATACGAAAAAGACTGATTTTTTTGTCATGATACAAATTAGAGTAACGAAGACAATAATTTGTGCAAATTAAAAACTGAACCATTCGTGGACAGTCTGAGGTGTAATGAATACGATACTGAAGTCTGTTTTCAAAAAATTTTTGTCACCGGGTCTTATAAGTTTTTTTTTGGCATGGATGTCGGTACAAAAGCTAACTTATTTTTTAAAACGATTTCTGCGATTTGCATTAACTTTTTCTTATTTATTTATATATAAAAAAATGTTTTTCACTGCTTCTGTGATTTTATAGATACTGTGATCTATGCTGAAGAAAATAAGCCAAAGCGGATTGAAAAATATTAATATTTAGAAAAGTTACAAGGGTTTTTAGAAGTTTAAACTTTAACTGCTGTTTTCTCGAAAACTTGTTTTCGCACGTAAGGTACCTTTTCGTAGACCAGGTCACGTATGTAGAATGTACAACGAACAATTTGAAACAAAAATTGTAAAATTAATCGAAATCAAATAGTAATTTTCTGAAATTTAACTCCTAATACGTTATACATTAGCCATTATTGGAAAATTGAAATAAAACCCTTAATTAAACTAATTTTTTCCGGAAGTTTTTGCAAAGTTCAAAATGTACGAAAATATGCTATAGGGGTTTCCAATAACAGGTGTTACAGGTGAATGGATTGCGCTATCGAGAGATGATTAATGATTTTTTATGGCCGGATTTGGATGGTATTGATCTGGACAACGTTTACTTTCAACAAGACGGCGCTACGTGGCACACAAGCAACGAAACCATTGATCTTTTACGGGAAAAGTTTTCCGGACCGTGTTATCTCTCGAAGAGGTGCTCACAATTGGCCACCGAGATCTTGTGATTTAACACCTTCTGACTTTTTTCTTTGGGACCATGTGAAAGACCAACAGTCCAGGGTCGATTCAAGACCACAAAGATGGAATTCGTAAGGCTATCGAGGACATAGGGCAGCCACTTTGCAATTCGGTTATGTAAAATTTCATGAAAAGGATATTGGCCTGCAAGCGTGGTCGTGGTAGTCATTTGCCTGATGTTATTTTCCATTATTAACGGCATACCTCCCTCTTTATAATGAAATAAACATTCGATCATTTATATTAAAAAATAGCATTTTTCTTTGAATATCAAAATAACAGCTTTTATTAAAAAACCCTTTATAAAAGGATCTGGAAGCAAGCTTGTGTCAGCATTATACAAAATTTGAAATCATTGATCGCTAATTAATTAATAAATTTGTGTCACATTTTTAATGCAACCCTGTAAAGCCTGTTTAATGAGAGGAGCAATTTATGAGAAATCGAAGCTTCATAAAAAGGACATAGCAAAAAAAAAACCAAATAACAGTAAAATTAAATTAAGAAACAACGAAATAACCGTTAATGAAAATATGTTTCAATAATCAATTTATTTTGAAAATGATACTCATAAAGACGAAACCGAAATGGAAG
Source organism: Anastrepha obliqua (assembly GCF_027943255.1). Lineage (NCBI taxonomy): Eukaryota > Metazoa > Arthropoda > Insecta > Diptera > Tephritidae > Anastrepha > Anastrepha obliqua. The sequence continues at coordinate 81,065,254 of NC_072895.1, read as the reverse complement.
AAACAGGAATGGCGAGAAGAGTAAAGTCGTTGTTCTAAGCTTATGGGTACAGCGAGTGAAGGATCTTCGCGGTCTGCGGAAGAATTCAATTGACCTCCCAAAACCAAAAAAAAAAAAATCTAAAATAAATAAAATAAAGGAAACGCTATTGAAGCCGCAACAACGACCTTGGAGTTGCAATTTGCTCTAATGCTGCAAGGAGCAATAGCAGCTGCCTCCTTAAACTTTGAAGAAATAGCAAATAATCCTTATATTTTCGCATTTTTTTAACAAGGCCTAACAAGGCAATCCGAACTCGATTGGATTGATTTCAAAAGTTTAAAAAATTCGAGTTAAAAAATTCGAGTTAAACAACCTTCGTGAAGAGAATTAGTCGAAAATAATATTAAATACATTTTTTGGGGTTCGCTTAAGAAATTATTTCGTGCTCACACATTTCCATTCATTAAATATTATATTATAAGAAATAAATTATTAAACGGTGAGATCAAAATCTACCCAGTTTCATAGACTCTTCTTGAGACTAATTTAAACGCTTAGTACATGCGTCGAAAAATCTCCATTTGCTCTATGAGATTAAAAAAAAAATCATAAAATATTGAAAATCGTGTTAAAACAAAACAACTCGTGTAAAAAGAGAATTAGGTGTATATCTGTTATAAAGTAATAAAATGCGTTTTAAAGCTAAGTTTTTCTCCATTTTCCTCACACCGAATTTTGCATAAACAAAATCAAAACACTTCCAGCTGTCAAATATTAAACTCAATGACAGAGTTTAAAGCTTAATTGTTCCGCTTATTAATCCGTTTGAACATTAATAGGAAAATGGTCTCTGGGAGGATAATTCCCAATGACACCAATAGGTTAGGAAAAGTGGGAGAATCGAGTTTAGCGGGAGTGTTATTAGAGCTTCGGTGTGAGCTCATTTTCGTCTTTATTTATTTAAACTTTATAGCTCGTAAGGCCTATTAGCGCACACCAATATCGTACGGTTGACTACCTTTTAATAATTTGTTGTGCCTTCCGTACAGGTGGACGCTTGTTATGTGAAAATCTTGATGCAGCTATGTATTCTAGCTGTAGTTACAATAAAAATAAGGTCACTGCCATTTAGTAGCAGAGGAAGTATTGTTGAAAGGAATGAAAAAACGAGTCCTTCGGGTCTAATGTACTCGGTCACATGTAATGGAATTAAATTTGAAATTAATAGAAATAAAGTCATTGGCAGCTTCGTTCGCTTGCGTATTAGTATTGGAATCAATTTTGTAATAAACGCAAAACTATTTTAAGTGCGCAATAGTAATGCAGATAATTTTTAAATTATAAAAATCTAGTCGCTTTCATGGGCCTTAGAAATATAACTGATTTTTAAATTAACAAGAAATCAATCTCTTCCACCCTAGCTTAGGATCTGCATAGTAGAGTAGTAGTGAAATTTATAAAAATTTAGGCGCTTTCAGATTAGTAGGTATGAGGTAGTATGTATTATGTATTTTTGTGAAAAGTGAATAAAAACCGCTTTTTACGAGAGTACTTTATATGAGGACCAGAAGTGATACTAGTTAAAAATATTTCTAGTAGTGGTGGAACACAGACATGTGGTGGAACTAGTTCTTCAATTGAATAGATATTAGTTACTTCGAGACTAGTTCACAAGGAGATTCTTAGCACGGCTAGATTTTTCCTTAAGGCCAGATTTTCTTTTCATTTGTTTTTTTTTATAGTTGGTATGTCAATTCATTTGAGTATAAAATGTGAGTGCAAGAATTTTAATGCATGCATATAAAAATATTAATATACATACATGTGCACATGAACTCATGCACATACATACATGCATATACAAGCCCTTTATATTTATAACATATAATGACCCACGCTGTGCGATTACTAGATGATGCAGCCAATTTTGGTTTGCAACTGAATGACAAGGTTCGTCTTTGAAATGTGTAGGTATGTATGTAATCTCCTTTATTTTAAAAAATAGGACGTCTTTGTGCCAATAAGTATTTGTTTGTGTTGATTTTCAAAGGGTTGAGGAGTTCTATGTTGACATCTCCTGCGCAGTTGTGCGCAATTTCAAGAGTGTAACCGAAGTCCGTTCTCAAAAAGCAGAAAAGGTTAACGAACGCAAAATTTGCCATTACTTGAAAAAAACTGTAGAAGACATATTCTGGGATTGTTTATAGATTTTTGTACTTTACAAATACATATAAACTTATTATAAACTCTCGTGTTTTGTTGTTGAATTTTCCATTTTGTTGCATCATACTTTAAAATGTAAATTTCAAATCGGCGCAAGGGCAGAAGTACAAACAAAAAAAAAAAAAACAAAATTCCACAATGCTTTTTCATCATATGATTTCATGATGCGTAAGTTTTGTTGGCTAATATTTTTTCAGCACGAAATGAAAGTCTCTCTTGTGTCGAACTATTACTTCGCTCTTTCAACTTTTGCGTGATGCATAATTTATTGGTGTTAACGAACGCTTACTTCCAAAAATTAGAAATAACTAGTACACCACCGTAGCCGAATTAGTTGGTGCGTGACTACCATTCGGGAGTGCGTAGGTTCGAGTCTCCGTGCATGAACGTCGAATAATAGAAAAAGTTATTTTCTAACAGCGGTCGCCCCTCGGCAGGCAATGGCAAACCTCCGAATGTATTTCAGGCTCCTCCTCCTCCATTCGCCTTTCGGAGTTGGCTTAAAAGTGTAGGTTCCTCCACTTGTTGAACAACATCAAGACGCTCACCACAAGTAGGAGAAGGAGGTCGGCCAAACACCGAAGTGTACGTGCCAATTATTTATTTTTGCTTTTTTTAGTGGACATGTGTGTATTATAGAATACGATTATTACTTGGCATACTGTAATACAGATTATCTCTCAGATTAAAGCAAAAATTCGGTTGCTACAAAAACAACAACAACATCAATATGCAATAACAGCAATGATTTACCTCAAGCGCATTCGTGTTGGTTATATGACTGAAGATATTTTCTATCAAGGGTACTCTGAAACTATTTACCGATTAATGGAAATTCTCATTTTTTAATTAATTTTCATTTATACATCTCATAAAAAACACACAATACTAAGATATGTACATGTGTAAGAGCGATTTCAAGTATTTTGGACATATCAATCCAATTTAGCCTTAAGTTTGTTGTCGTGAAAACACGGCTTTGTAATTTTGTAAATACAAATCTGCAAGTCTCGTGGACATAAGAATGATAGAAACAAGATTGCGCCAATCAGAGAGCGCGTGACGTCACACTAACCTAGTTGTGCAGTGTTGGTGCTTGTTTCTTGTTTGAAGTTACAAAATTGTAGGTACATAGTATTAAAAAAAAAATGTTTATATTTAAAGAAATGTTAAAAAAGCCACTCTGAGAAGATTTTAGTGTTATGAAATGTTGTTGATTCTTATAAAATTGAATGTTTTGAAAGTGCAAACCTAATTCTTTGGTGTTTTTGAGGTTACGCAAGAATGGTAATATTCTTCTCTCCACCCTTCTTAACATTTAAAACCTTTTTGTAAATTTTAAGAAGTCTTTGAATTTAAGCTAAAGAGTATTGTATTCGTAGTAAAAATAAACGCAAAAATAGCTGATAATACTGCAGAAACCATAAAAACATTTTTGAAAAAGGAGTACCTATCTTGTTTCATATCTTCAAAAACAGGAAAAAAGTGTTTTTCGGCCCTTTTTTAAAATGATTATTCTCTACTTAAATATAAATAAATATATCTTAATACATACCTTTATACATATCTGTATAAAGAATACATAAAGAGGGAAGGTTGATGGCTGGAGACTTTATTTTTGTGATTGACACTGCGTTAGGCGTTTGAACAGAGTAAAAAAAATTTTGGGAAGAAAATTTTATTTTCTTATTTGAAGCTTTCGCGAAAATTGTTTCGTAATTTTTGAAAAGTAACCCAACTCAGATTCACATATTAAAAAAAAAAAATGACATTTCTATTAAGAAGCAAATAAAGGAAAAAAGAAAATTGAGAAAAAGACGGCAAACAACCAGATCGCCTGCAGACAAACTTAGTCACAAAAAATTTGAAGGCTTGTTTATGTGTCATAAAAAATAAGGAAATTGAAAAATATCTAAAAAATTAAACTCCTACACATGACACAAATTATTCCTTGGGGAAATGTACAAAAAAACTTAAAAACCAGATAAAGCATCAACCCCCACTAAGAAAAGATGACAACACATGGGCTTTTACAAATGATGAAAAAGCAGCGACATTGGGAAATTATTTTGAAAATGTCCTATCGAACGATGAACATAAACAAATTGACACGATTAGTAATGTTAATACTGATACCATCACAAAAATAAGAAAAACAAGCACACAAGAAGTGATAGTATGCATCAAAACTCGAATTAAACATAAAAAAGCACCCGGATATGATATGCTGACAGGCAAAGCGCTTACGGAACTACCAATTGAGGCTTACCTATTTCTTAGAAACGTATTTAATGCAATGTTTCGTTACAATACTTCCCAAAAGTATGGAAAGTCGCAGAAATCAGTGCGCTACCAAAACCTGGTAAAAACCCAACAGCTTTAACTTCATATCGACCTATAAGCCTACTTCCGACTATATCTAAAATTGCAGAAAAACTTTTACATGACAGAATTACCCCAATACTTGACACGAAAAACATCATTCCAAATCATCAATTCGGTTTTCGAAAAAAACACTCAACTATCCAACAAATACATCGAGTTACACAAAAAATAATTTCAGACATGGAAAATAAACGATACTGCGTTGCTGTATTTTTGGACGTCGCAAAAGCTTTTGACAAAGTTTGGCACAAAGGCCGCTTGCATAAAATTAGGACAATATTACCACTCGACTATTATTTAATTATCAAGAGCTATCTTACTGACCGATTCTTCTACATTAAATACAATGACAAATACTCACATATACATCCAATAACAGCAGGAGTTCCTCAAGGCAGCGTTCTAGGACCACTGTTATATGTCTTATTCACCTCTGACGAAACTAATTCTACTATAGCAACATTCGCAGACGACACAATTTTATTGTCATCTGACAAAAACCTCTCAACCGCAACAACAAAATTACAGATGTACACCAACAATGTAAAGAAGTGGTTTGACAAATGGAGTTTAAAAGTAAACGAGGACAAATCTGTACAAGTAATATTTACGACAGGAACAGAGATTGCTGATATGCCGATTAAGCTCAACAATAAAAATATACAAATTGAAACATCTGCAAAATATCTTGGAATCCATCTGGACTCAAAACTAAATTGGAAAGATCATATCAAAAAGAAAATAAAACAAATAAAGGAAAAATTTCGACAATTGCATTGGCTAATAGGCAGAAATTCTAAGCTCAATATTTCCAACAAACTTTTAGTATACAAGGCGGTCATTAAACCAATCTGGACCTACGGACTTCAAGTGTGGGGAACTGCAAAAAGAACTCACATAAACAAAGTACAGCGACAACAATCAAAAATCTTACGTATAAAAACAATGTCCGACAGGTACACAAAAAATGATGACATCCATACTACGTTCAATATACCATTAATCGACGAAGAAATAAAAGCGATATCAACAAGGTATTTTAACGAAATAAACCAGCACAATAATAGAGAACTCAATACACTCTCACAACTTGAAAGAAGAACTTTACGACGTCTGAAGAGAAACCGACCAATTGACCTATTAAATTAAATATTAATTCTCGTATACTAAAATAACTGTATATATAAAATGTAATTCTTTTCCTAAAAAGTAATCGCTGTATTCGTCTTGGCACTGGCCATGATGAAATATATTTAATAATTTTCTTAACTAATTGTCAAAAAATGTACTAGATGTCAGTATGACAGATGTATGATTAATGTAGGAATAATAAAAAAAAAAAAAATAAATAAATAAATAAATTATATTATTGGCACATAAAAAAAATTGTGAAAATGTTAAAAATAACCGAAGATGTTGTTAAAAGAACTCCTTATCAAAATTTTTACTGTTGAATGCATCTCAAAATTTTTAAAATTTTTTCAAAATTTTTTCAGTTTACTTCTTATTATACTCAACCCCATAAATAAATAGATAAATTTAAGACCATGTCCGAAATACTTGGGTCGCCTGACATGGGATCGCTCATATAGGTAATGGATAATTCTTACAGAAGAAAACAATAATTATGCTGAATGGATTAATTTACTTGTGCATATGTACCTCACCTAAGGCTAGAAATACGGATATCTACACACACTTCTTGAGAGTGCTAAGGCGTTACTATATTTGGGTGGCTAACGCACCCCTTTGGAAGGATAAATCATTGCATGTATGCATTCTTAAGTTGATATTTCTTTCTTACAATTTCCTTTTATGCTAATAATAATCCTTTTCTATTAACCACTTCTCTGCTCGGCTCACTTGATGAAAATTTGCAACAACAAAATTATCGAGCATAATTCGCCGCTTACAAGTATTGTTACACCTCATTAAACTGGTATAACTCACTATTTTACAAACAAATGTGATTTTAGGCAGGTTTATACCGACACTTCTTTGTTAAGCAAAACGAAGAACACTCTGAACTCTATGAAAGTTTAGCTGGAGTACCCCAAGGCAGTATAATGGGCCCAATACTGTACTTGCTTTACACACAAGATCACAAATCCCAAAGAAAACTATCGTTGGAACTTTTGCAGATGACACCGTCCTATTCGCTATAGACTCCTATCCTGAGGAGGCTTTCCTCAAACTTCAGAAACGACTTGATAAAATAGCTGAAAAATGGCTGAAAAACTGGAAAATAAAAGCTAAGGAGACGACATATGCTCAAGTTACCTTTACACTCATACGAAAAACTTGCCCACCCATTAAATTCAATATTGTAATCATTCTTCAAAATCTTCTTCTTCTTAATTGGCGCTATAACCGCTTACGCGATTTTGGCCGAGTTTAACAAAGCGCGCCAGTCGTTTCTTTCTCGTGCTAACCGGCGCCAATTGGATACACCAAGTGAAGCCAAGTCCTTCTCCACCTGATCTTTCCAACGCATAGGAGGCCTTCCTCGTCCTCTGCTACCACCAGCCGGTACCGCATCAAATACTTTCAAAGCCGGAGCGTTTGTATCCATTCGGACGACATGACCCAGCCAACGAAGCCGCTGGATCTTTATTCGATGCGTTATGTCTATGTAGTCGTAAAGCTCATACAGCTCATCGTTCCATCGTCTGCGATATTCGCCGCTGCCAACGTGCAAAGGTCCAAAAATCTTACGCAGAATCTCATTCCCCAAAATAATGTTACAAAATATCTTGGCATGCACCTTGACAGCAAACTTACATTGAAAACGCATATTTTCCCCAAACGCAAGGCACTTGGCACTCAAGTTTTTCACAATAGCTGAAGAAATAAAAAAGCTTGCCATATTTCATAATAAAAGACTTCGAACACACATAAGCCCTTTAATCACAGAAATAGCTTACAATCCCATCTCCTTTAACACACTGAATAGGAAGTCAACAATGGACTTATTATGCCCATAAGCATAAGAAATGGTTGCATCATTGGGTGCCTTCCATATATGCCTAATAAATTGTTTTCGGTTTAGGTACAAATATTGCGGAATATTAGAAAACAAATTGCAATAATTAAATGGATTCAAAAAGAAAATAAGCTTTATTCCAGCGCTGTCATGTTTGCTCCATCTATTCGCCACTTGCTAACACTTGGCGGAAAGAGGCATAATATTACACGTTATAAAAACTCACCTCTCCCGTGACAACAGCGCCTCATAACCAATTATGTGGTGTTTCTCATTTAAAAGGGGCGCCCGTATAATCTTACACCAGTAGAGCGTATCCATGTTGGATTCAATCGTAACCTAGGAGTATATTTCGTTTTTGTTAATGGGTTAGTTTTTAGCAGTAGTTTGGATAGGTATACATAAATATACTACAAATATATTAAGCCGGGTCGGCCTCCTTACAAAAAAAAGTTGGAAAAGTCTGTCCTTTTATTTACAGCTTACATTGAGAGGATTTCGGCACTATAAAAAAATTATTTTTTATGTTTTATTTTAGCCTGATTATTATTATTTTATTATTATACATATTATTTTATATTTATATTATTTTATTTATTAATTATTTGGCAACCGATTTTCAAAAAACAATATTGTTAAGGTTTTAGTCTAATAGCTAAATTAATAACGCATCACCAAATTTTCGGTTCTCACCCTATTCCTCTTTATTTCGTCGTCATCAACTCGCAGATCCTTGCTTTTACATTTTTACATTTTTTTGTACCGCTTCTTCGCTGTTCGCTTATTCGTAGTTTTCGCTATCATCTTTTTGCTATTGTCATCATTGTTATGCGCACAGTTTTTATTCTATTTGCATTGCCAAAAAATATTCATAAAACCTTCTTCCCATCATCTTCGCGTGATTTCCATCTAGCATCAAGAAACGGATAGGAGTGCAGAAAAATGCTATAAAAGAGATCATCGTAATTTCGTTTTATCCCGAAAATATATTGCTTTCGATGATAACTAACGCTGATCAGTAGATGCGCTTAGGTGGTTACAAAAAAATCAGAGCATCAACCAAATATCCACCTCAAAGGCTTCGCTTATTTCATCTTTCATGTGGGTCGTATTTTGGCAAAGTTAGAAAGCCGCAAAAATTAGAACCATCTGGAAATGTGCCAAGATTTAATTTTGGAATGATTAATTATTCCTTACGAGGTGCCAAAAATTTGAAGCATTATAACTTTCTTTTAACGCAAACTTTTAATGGATTTTGAAGTACTTGAGTTTGATAGTACAAAAAAGATGTATTAGAACTATGTTGAACGACTTTGGAGCCCAAAATGGACTTTAGAATGAAATGTGAGAATTCTTCAACTCTGTAATATTGACATATTGTTTTTGAAAATCGGTTGCCAAATAAGCAATATATAATAAAAACCGAAACCATCTCAACAAAAGCTTAAAATGCAGTTATAGACTTTGACAAATTATTTTTCAACCCACTCTTCTACAAATTACTCATAACATTTGATTTAATTTAAACCTTATTTTTAATCAAAAATTTCCTAAAAGTTGATATTTACTTAAAAGTTAATATTTTATCTACTTATATAAATATGTATGGGTGTAAAATTTCCAATAGGTCCGTTTACATACGTTTTGGACTGTGACATCCCATTTGTGGGTGTCAGAGTTACTTTCTTTGCGAAACATAGGACCAAGTAAGTTGAGAGATCGAAAGCCACGATTTTTGCCATGCCCCTTTAGATCGCCATATATTGGATCGGTGTCGCCGAAGGTCCACAACACTTTGACAGTGTCTCCCTGTGAAGAAAGACGAAATACATATGTAAATGTATATATGCAAATTTATAATATGTTTTTGTCATAAATTAAAATACTTAAATTTAAATACTCAATAATTGCAACTCTGCAAGTGCGAACTAACTGCTTTAAAATGCTTCCAAGAAACGGTATTTAGATAAAATTGAGCAACGTGTCTGTCTTGATGTTAAAATGAGTGGTATGCCGATAAAATGTATTTTCATAACTATTCACATATTAATTTTGATAGTTTTATTTTAAGTATCGCTTAGTCAGTGTATTGAAGAAGGCAACACAACAGCGCTGCGCGCTTTATTGGAGCGCTACAAAAATAAGCGAGAGAAATTGGATCTGGAGGAACCGGATACCTATGGCAATACGCCACTTCTAAAGGCCTGCTATTTGGCGAAACTCGAACACGTGGAGTTGTTGCTGCGCTATGGAGCCAGCCTAAAATCTATAAATTATCTAGGTGTGCACTTATTTAGCAAATCGCCGAGAATATATTATAAATGTGCTTTACAGGTCAGAATGCTTTAACGATAGCAACTTATGCGGGTAGCTTGGAAATTGTGCGTTTGCTGTTGAGTTTTCGCTCCTACTCAGATTTTAACAAGTCTTCCATAGTGCCGGCGCTGTGTGTGGCTTGCCTACGTCAAAACAAAACCCTTATAGAATATTTCAAACGCTTTCCCAGCACAGAGGAGGAAGTGAAGACGGCACACGGTGAGTGGCGTAGAATTTTTCTTTTTCTTGTCAACTCAATAAGATTCGTATGATCTTTTTTATAGGGCTTTCACCAGCACAAATTAGCGAATGGGTGGAAATCTATAACAGATCCCGAGCTGAGCCAAGAGGATCATCTGCTGCTAATGGATCAGCTTATAGGATGCGTTAAATTATGGCGTGTGTTAAGAGGCATTGGAATAGTTTGTAAAGCGCATTCACCTGATAGATCAACGGAATATATTCGTAAGCTATCTGAGGTGTTCAAACGTGTGGTAAACGCTGCAATTAGCGCAAAAGTGAACCAGTTTTTTATGTTTTTAATTTGTGTTTTTTGGTAAAAAAGTTTTAATATTATTGTTTATTGAATGTGTGTTTATGTATTCATGTTTATTAGTATTATTATATTATGTTTATTTTTAATCTGCTGAATCGAAACGGCTGCTAAAATTATGGGAGAAGATAAGAGAAATACAATATAAATTTTGCTGGAAATATATTATTTATTAATTACATATAATTTTTAACAGATTTTAATAAAATATTTTGTGTAAATGTTTCGTATGATTTTTGCAAATGGAGTCGTAAATCAATCACATCACTCGTAAAAAAATCATCGATACTTGCCGACTAAACAGCTGCAGTATACCTTCTGCTCAAATATGAACGAGACGTTATCAATAAAACGGTCCGCGGATGACATATGGCAAAAATAAATTTTTTGTTTTTTGGTAGGACTGTTATAAGCTTACATGACAAATTTCAGCGTGATATGTCACATAGTTTGTTTTCTGTGCTACTGTAAACAAGTCAAGCTCGAGTGTGTTCTTCGAATTCTCTTTTATGACTTCAATTGGCTCAAAATGTTTTCCACGGAGCGGCAACTTGAACTTGGGAAACAGGAAAAAGTCACATGGAGCCATATCAGGCGAATACGGTGCTTGCGGAACGATATTAACATTATTTTTGTTAAAATAATCGCGAACAAGACGTGATGTGTGAGCTGGTGCATTATCGTGATGAAAGAACCATGACTTGTTGTCCCACAATTCCTTCCTTTTAAAACGAATGTTCTCTCGCAAACGCTTTAAAACGTCTAAATAATATTCAGCGTTAACCGATCGGCCTTGCGGAAGGATCTCCGAGTGCACCACACCTTCGTAATCGAAAAAAACAGTCAGCATAGCCTTAATTTTTGAGCGACTTTGGCGTGGTTTTTTGGGTTGATGTACGGCCCTCTTTGAACGATTTGTACCACTGGAAAACACGTGCACGCGATAGAGCAGAGTCCCCATAGGTTGTCTGCAACATTTTTAAGGCGTCTGAACAAAATTTCAAACAAATTCTTTGTTCAACTTGAATTTCCATCGTTAAATTCGTGATTACTTTGCTTTCAATATGGCAGGTCACAAAAACAAAAACTTATTTGGCTGCGGTGGCCATCTACCCTGACTTGTTTTTTGCAGGAAACAGAAAAACCTGAAAAAGTGTCAGTGTTTTCCGAAACATAAAAACCTGAAAAAGTAATTTTTTAAGTGTCCTGCCTTTGTTCCCATGTTATTCGATATTCTAAAAATTACAGCGGCCGTCTTAAGTCTCAAAATATAAGCATTTATAGATAATAACTAGCATTCCTATTGTATGGATTTTTTTAAATTCTTTTTTCAATGCCATTTTTGTGAGTGTTGTATAGCGTTTGATCATCGAACAAACGAATTTTGAAGTTGCTAAAAAATTCGACAAATTTTTGATAAGTTTTGTTTGGCTGATGTAGGTGTGAACCTTCTTCCATATACAAAATTCAATAGACTATAAGTCCACATACCAAACACTTTTCTAGAAATTATTGATAAATATTTGATGATTTTTTAAATTTTTGCCCAAAGTTTGAAATTTGAATTCATGTGGGTTTTGTTATGCATTAAGCAATATTTTATAAAAAATTGATGAGCATTAAAATAACAAAAGAAAAATAGTCAAAACTGGTAAAAATGCTGACTAAAGACACGTCAAGCGTTTTTTTTATAAGTTTTATACAAACTTGGTCTTGCCATAAGTTCTGTTACAAGTAAAGTCCGTTATATATACATATGAAATTATAATACTTTTTTTAATGAAGCTAGTTTTATTTAATATTAAAAAAAAACATTTGTTTTTACAGAAGCCTTCAACCGATTAGGCTATTCAGCTATTGCAGCACGCACGGCTTCCATGGATATTGACGTCACTGCTCTAACCAAAGATTGTTTGAATCTTCTGCGGCTATGAACTTAGGAGTATTGTTTTTTAGCCACTGCTGGGTGGTTTTTGCCTTCTTATGGAGAGGAGCGGAATATTGCTGGACGATCCAACGCTCTCCATTGAAGAGAGAACTGTTCAACTGCTTCACCACACCTTCTAAGACATCCTACTGGTACACTTTTGCCCCGGTCTTAACCCCTTTTTCGTAGAAATGAAGAGATGTAACACCTCCGAAATCATTACGGAGGTAATAGATGGTGGCCACGCGGAACCTTTGGAACAACATTTTTTGCGTCTTTAGAAGTTTTGGTACAGATTTTGTCATTTTGCTTATTAAAAACTTATTCAACAGTGAAAATTTTCTCATCTGCGAAAATAATATTTTCTTGGCCGTTGACCGCGTGCCACCGAAGAAGCTGCTTGCAACTGTCGAGTCTAATTTTCTTCAAGGGCGTTATGAAAAGATGACCAGTTGAGGGACGGAAGGCTTTCACGTGGATATCATCTCTAATTAGTCTTGACATGGACCTGGTTGATACATTCATTTCCCTGGACACGATTTTCTTCTTTTTAAGGGGATTTCTGCGAATTATTTCTTGAACGGCTTTTATGAACGGAACTTTTTTTGAGAATTTATTCTCGCCGTACGCATTCTAAAGGTTGTCACAGAATTTATGGCAAGACTAAGTATTCATATTCATAGTTGATAGCCAAGCAGCGATCAAGGTACTGATCTCAACGCACATCAATTCAAGATGTGTTAAAGAATGCAGGAGCTCGCTCTCGCTTATCCAACAACACAACACCACACTTTGTAGGCTTCCCGCCTACTCTGGGGTGGAGGGAAATGAAAGAGCGGATGAGTATGCAAGGAAAGGCTCTTGACCTTCATCGAGTGGTACAGGACATAAACATTCCTCTGAACTATACTGTACACAAAAAATTTACTTGAGCGCAATCGTGGACACCAATAGAAGGTGGACTCTGACTACTAACTGCAGGGTCTCCAAATTGCTCTGGCGGAAATTGAATATTATAGTATGCCTGCTTAGATTCAACAGATGAACTACCAGCGTCCTCACAGGTGTTATAACGGGTTACTACGCTATGGGTATCCTAGCCAGTAGAATGGGTGTACCTCACAATGACTTCTGAAGGAGCTGCGTAGATGAAGAATAAATTGAGTCTGTACACCACCTCCTGCATGTTCTGCACTTCAAACAAGCCGTGCCAAAAAGCCGTGCTTGGTGATTATTTCTTTGAAGACCTGGGAAATTAGCAAAATGTCTCACTGGTTCGACTATTTATCTTCTTAAAAAGATCTAAGTGGTTTAAGCAACTCGGTTAGAACATGGAAATCAAATGCAGGTATCAAAATGGAAACTACTTACACCCAGTGGCAAATCATAGGGATCGCAAGTTTCGAGTTTACGTGAAAATTCCACCCAGGTATGTGTTGAGTTTTGTCCTCCATCGATCACATTATAATTTTGCGTATCATCTTGTATGGGTGCTGCGTTAGGATGTTTTGCTGAGCCATGACAGTCCTGAAATTAGAACAACAAAAAGATATAAATATTGAAGTAAAGAAAAAGAAAAATAGGATTAGATGAAATTATTACTGAAATACTTCGTGATTATAATATTTCTTTAAGTTCACTTTTGGTGTAGTTTTAGCTTCGTCAAGTATCAAAGAGATACTTAAAAAAATATGTTTCTAAATCTTAATATTCAATATTCCCTCAGCCTATCTTCAGAAAGCTGAAAGATTTTTAGAAAACGTATTTTTATATATTTGACTATATAATAGTTCACGCCCATGTAAACTGCGTTTAAACATCGAATTTTTTTCAAGACAAAAATCGTGGTCTGCCTCTGTAAACATACCTATCCGGTAAATATAACATACAAACACAGAATTCTTAATGCCCTTTGTAGTAATCAAACAGCTTCGTCTACCTCAGTTACGAATGTAGCCTTAATTAAAAAAACAAAAACACACGAAAACCGAATTGAAGAAATTAAAAGGGCGACAATGGCGAGCATTTAATATTTTTATTAATAATGCCTGCATTCTCACTCATTCAGTCAACGTTGGCGACAGCGCAAAATTTGTTGCGATTTTGGCCTAGTGATGGGCGAGCACGAGTTATTTAAACTATCGAATCAACAATTAACTCGCCGCTCGACTGTGTCGAAGTGTTTTTCTATTGTTTTGAGTCGGCTGACTTTTATATAATATTAAAATTTTTTTTTCCTTTTGAGATAATGGCCAAACCATAGATTAAGGAAAATTTACTGAAAATATTGTTTGTGTGTTTAATTACTATTCGTAACGTTAAAACTCGTCCTCTTTATTAAAGGAACATTTGCTACCACCTGCTGGTACCGCATCGAATACTTTCAGAGTGTTTATATCCATTCGGATGACATGATTCGGACAACGAAGCCGCTGGATCTTTATTCACTGCGCCATGTCCATGTCGTCGTAAAGCTTATACTGCTCATCATTCCATCAGCTACGATACTCGCCGTCGCCAACGGGCAGAGGTCCAAAAATCTTCCGCAGAAGCTTTCTCTGAAACACTCCAATGGACGCCTCATCGGATTCTACGTTGGACTTCAAAGCTGGCATTGTTATCGGTGTTAATGCTAGTTCCTAGATAGACGACGTCTTTTACAACCTCACAAGCTAGTACGAAATATTCTGGCCGATTGTTATCTAATGCTATATGCGGCGACCAATTTGTTGCGAGGGATTGGGAGAGAGAACCAACTAGTTGTTAACAATCGCAGGCTAGGAGTGAGTTCGATTATTAACTAATAGTTTACTTCAACTTGAGTATGACTATTAGTGACTAGCAATTCGTCGCAACTTCGTCTACGAGAGAAAACATCGAGAACCATAGAAATGTTTTAACAATCGAGACAATCGACTAAAACATCTTACAATTCGGCCGAGTAGATGGGGTTTGTGATTATGAGCGGGATACTATACTATGCGACTGAATACCACATGATGGGCAGATGTGTGCGGTGTCATCATATAGCTCCGGCCGAGGCATGGAGCCTACCGAACCATTTGGATCAAAACTTATATGGGGTTAGCTAGCACGGTAAGTGTCCTTGATCATTAATAATGGGACACATGAACCACATGAAAAAGAAAACTATTTCTTGCCTCCTCCCACTGTTCCAGAATCTCTTGAAATTGAAAATTTTACCATTGATGATGTCGCCAAGAAAATTTCAAACTTAAAATTTAAGAAAAGTACAGAATATGACTTAATTACAACCTAAAGCATTAATAAAATTAACTTAAATAATGAATGCATGCTTGAAACTCAAATATATACCAATGCACTGGAAGATTTCTGAAATTAAAATGATCCAAAGCCGGGAAAAAACTCCGATGTGGTCACCTGCTACCGACCAATAGCATTACTTTCAGTAATCGGAAAGTTATTTGAAAAACTATAATATTTTCCAAACGCCTAAAGCAAATAGTTCAATACAAACATTTAATACCTTCCCACCAATTTGGTTTTCGGGAAAAACATTCCACGATCAATCAAATACATCGCTTAGTATACACCATTGAAGAAGCTATAGAAAACAACCAAGTTTATTCCAAAATATTTCTTGATCTAGCTCAAGTATTCGATAAAGTGTGGCATGAAGGCCTGATCTGCAAACTAAAAACGATGCTGCCATACCAATACATCGAGTTACTAGAATCATATATTCCTGATAGGTATTTTAGAGTAAAACAAAATCAGGCTTACTCAAGGATTAAAAAAATCGAAGCGGGTGTACCTCAAGGCGCCATTCTTGGACCAGTATTACATTTACTCTACACAGCAAATTTACCAGTTTTTACTACAGGGAGAGTAGCCACGTTTGCTGATGGTACATGTATACTATGATAGTTGTTGGCGACACCAAGCACGATTCAAACAGAAAGTTACAAGCATCGGTAGATGAAATTAGAAGTAGACTGAAACCCGAAATATTCAAAAAAACGAGAGCAAATCTGTACAGGTTGACTTCACAAGCAAGAAGATTACTTATAACCCGGCGAAAATATACTCCGCTTCAGTACTCTATAGTAATACTGCTAAATACTTGGGCATTAGACACGAGGTTAAAATGGAAGGAACATGTCAAAATAAAAGCTAACGAAATTGAGATAAAACCAAAAAGCCACCATTTAGATTGACAGGAACTCTAAACTGTCAATACAAAATACATTTACAATCAAGCTTTAAAACCAGTATTGACATACGGCGTTCAATTGTGGGGATGTACAGCTGCTTCAAACATCGAAACCATTCAACGCCAACAAAACAACAAGAAAAAAGGCTGGAAGAGCCCATAAGTCCGGAAGCTTCAGCACTTAGAGAAGCCATGTACACAAGAGGACTACGAGCCTCGGGACTAGTGGTCAACGCGTCTTAGTTAGTTTAAATTTTTTTTGTATTGTCAATTAATTATAGCGAAACATATTACTTGTTAGCTTTGCTAGGTGTAATACTATGAAATGTTAAGCTATTTTTTGTTACATTTCAATAAAAGAAATAAACAAATTGACAATGGGAGGAGGCGCTCGCCCCTTAAATGCCTTTCTAGGTATGCTTCTTCCTTCAGTGGGCTTTGTAAGCTGAGGTTTCCTTCTTATGTATTGAGCTTACAATCGTCAATGCTTTGTTTTATATCCTTTGATGCTTTCCATTTCAATTCAACCGGGCTATTCGGGTCATGTAACTCAAATATGTTGCTCTCTGGTCAAAATAATGAGACACGTATTTTTTTGTTCGCCCGAAAAATTTTTTTTTTCAAGAGTTATCGGCAATTTTGTTTTTCGGCTCAACATCGATTTTTTTTAATTATATAAGAAACAATTTTTTTTTAAATGCCCATAACTTACTCAAAAATGAACCGATTTTAATAATTCTGGGTTCAAAATGATCGTCATTACTTACACGAAAATAAAAAATTTCCAACTACTTTTTTGCAATTGTTTCTACATGAAGTCGTTCGCGTAAGTAATGACAATCATTTTGAATCCAGAATCATTAAAATCGGTTCTTTTTAGACTAAGCATCCTTTGTATAAACTAATTCATGTTGTGCAATTTAATTCATAATGCGGCTCATGTGACTACTTTTTTAAATATATTATGAAAATTATTTTGTATAGAATTTGTAAATAACACATTTATTTATTAATGAAATAGGTAGCTGAAAATAGTATAGTATAGCGAGCATCCATTAAATAAAAGTAAATTTATATTTTCAATAAAAATTTGCTTTGCTAAAGACATTCATCAAAGTCAACATCTTTAAAATACCCTTCATGGCTTACAGCGTAACGAAATTTTATTATTATGCCACTAAGCTTCTCGGGAATAATTAATTTTATGTCCAAACAATTTGTTTTCACGACAATAATTATAAATGGTAGCAGTAATTTGAATCATAAAAAACCTTTCCTAAGGCCATTTCCAGGTGCGACGCTTACAGTTTACTTAATGGCAAGCATTGACTACATTACTGCGTGCATATGTACTATGTATGTGTATGTGTGTACTCTTGTGAAACTAAATGAAGTGTCTGCGGTAATAAATTTAGACTGCAGTGGCGTTATGTAGAAAGAGTTTAGAACTAAGTGTGGCTACTTGTGGTGGGGGCGGAAGTGCTGCTGACGGTAGGTATTTTCGCTATTTTATAAAAGAAGAAGTTAATGTTGGCCATAAAAAACAAAGATGTGCACTTGGTTAAAATTAAAGGAAAATTTTCAAAATCTGAAGCTTTTATGAAACAAAAATTGTTGGAAAAACTTTTATAATGAAAATGTCTAAAAGGAGAAAAAATCGTATTTGCACTCAGCTCAATGATTAGAGAATTTTGATACCAGGAGGCAAGAGTTATAGCTTCTCCTTAAGTTTTTCGTCGTTTGGGGTTTTCATTGAAGAAGGTCTCTCAAACGAAAAGGATACTCAAATTTGCTCTAACACTAGTAGTTACCGTATCAAGCACTTACTGAGCTGAGTGGCTGAATGCATAAAACCTTATACAGTTCCAAGGTAAGCGATATTTGCCATTTTCGGCGTACAAAAAGGCTCATATATCTTGTGGAGTATCATATGGTTTTTCTTCGAGGGAGGGTTTTACTGCACCCTTTTCTACTCAGTTCAAATGACAGTTGCTGACCAGAGCGATTTTAGGTTACATCTCAATGGTGCCAGTCACTGATATGTTTTCACTCTCAAGAGGTATGAAATCAACTCACATTGCGAATTCTTTACATGCAGCGCTCGCCATTGATGGTAACGTTGACTGCATTTTCAGGTTTGAAAAAGTGTGAAACAACGATTGTATCTCAACCATGCAAAATATTTACATTTTTCGGATGTAAAGGCATCTTGAGTGCGTTGCTCCTAGGCCTGAAATATTTTCACTTTATACGCTTGAACAGAATTGCAGTGGACAGCGGATAACGGGTTGGTGGGTACCCTACCTAATTAGAATACATAGCTTGAATCTGCATAGACTTGCAGCGGGGACGGATTTCCTGCCGTCGGTTATTTTAACGACGGCAAAATAATTAGATTCATTTCTATTTTTTCCGACGGGTTGAAGACTTAGGGTTGCTTTTCTAATTACTTAATGACAATTTATTTGTCTACAAGCAATAATAATAATACAATAATTTAGAAAGAATTTGTTTATTTGCAACAATAAGTCGCTTCACAAATACCTATAGCAAAGGAAAAGTTTTCTCTAAAAAATAAATTTTATTGTAAACACAAAATGTCACCGGCCCGTGGCAATAGTGTTTTCTGTCGCCGTCGCAATTGCCTTTAACCGACCAAATTTTCCAACGGAAATGGAATCACCAGCCGGTAACCCGATACCCGCTGCAATTCTGTTCTGCGTCTTATTCAAATACTTTGTAAGTCAGAAACTTATTTTTTTTTTGTTAAAAATGTAAAAATTCACCTGATGTGCAAATTTGGTTCAACTTCCAACTAATTTGTAGCCCAATCACGAACGTAGGACGAAATTGTAGAGAACGAATAAACTGGTTTACAGTCAGAAACCTCAAGAACCCGACCATATGATTCCTGTGGCGCAATCAGTAGCTGAGTCCGAGAGTTTAGATAAATTCCAAATGACGGTTTTGGAGTAAAGAAAACTAGTAGATCATAAAAATTTCTAATATTTGGAGAATCCGTTAATCGATTAAAACAAGTGCAATCCAATTTGCTATTAATGCTTTACTCCTCATTAAAATTTAAAATTTTAAAGTTATTTCTTTTTTTTCTGAAAAATTTAAAAACTTTCGATTTGCATTGTAAGAAATATAATAGGAAACGATTTTTTTTAACAAATTTCTTAAATCTAACAAATATATTTGTTGGGTTAATGGATTCTTCAGATATTAGAAATTTTTATGATTAATCTTTTTTAATCCAAAACTGTTATTTGTGACCGATTTTCATAGAAATTGGATGATCATCTGTTTCTTGGATGAAATAACCATTAATGATGCGTAGACCTGCGTTATCCGTTACGCTTAATTACGCAGCGGTGCCGACTATTTCGGTGCATACAGTTGTATAAACTCACATGAGGTGTATACGAGGGTTGTTATTTATACTTCTGACCTGGAAAATTTCTAGTGTAGCAAGATGCCATTTCACATTTCCCTTGGAAAGTTTGTAATATAATATTTTACCATAAAAGCACTCAGTACATTTTGATGTGTGAGCCCAAATATGGCTTTTATTGTTGTTTACAGTGGCTCTAAAATTTTATCTCGGCAAAAAATGGAATTAAATCGTGAGCATTTTCGTGCGATTATTTTTCACAATTTTAGACCTAGTTTAACAATACAATAATGCATCGATGAACTAAAAGCATTATACTGCGAGCATGCATTATTCATAGACACCTTAAAAAATGATGTAATGAATTTTGACCACAATAACTGTGTGCTAATCTACGATGGATTCCGGGAAGGTTATCCGAAATTATTTGTTGTGTCAGAAAATATCGATGCTGTGCGCGAAAGGTCTGAGTACAATCGTCATGTCACATACCGCAAGATTGGGGCATTTTTGGGCATTAGTATGATGGCATCAGTAAGATTTCGCAAGTTCACTTTGTGTTCGCGTTGGATCCCGCACAATTTAAAAAATGCCCTGGAAATGCTACTGCACAATGTGATTCGAAAATTGGTTTAAACGAATGCAAAAGTGTATTGATGGCCAAAGTGCATTGAAAAGCAATAAAACCATTTTCAACCAACGCACATTTTTCCATCATTAGCCCATTTTCCATGTTAGCGCTTGATAAAACGCAAGTCTTGTACCATCCGTAAGAGTGCAACTAAACTGAAACCGATTCATCTTATTGCGTACCAGCTGAGCGTCATCGTAATGGAAGCGAAGTACTAGTTTGGTGCAAGCTCGGGAATTTTGGTAGTACAGAACAGAAATGGTAAAAATACTGCAAACTTGGGCATACAGGTCCCTATTGAAAGTTCTGAAGCTCTAAGAAGCACCAGATATATGCCGGTTGAGCAATATTTTCTGAATTCTATTCACAATGCTTCAAAATTTTTATAATATGATTTCTTCAATGCAGGCTGGGTTCAGTTGTAGAACTATTTCCATATAAATACCATTTCAGTACTCCCAAATCCGACGTGCATGCTGGCGTAGCATTTCTGTGGGTACCACTTGAGGACTGTATTCCTTGCGGGTTGTAGCTCGAAAAATGTAGAGTACATCCATAAGTTACAAGCTTAAGGAACATCTCGTGAGCTCCGCGGGTATGACACTTAATGGCCGTTCGTTTCGAGACAAGCGCTGCGAACTTTGGAAGGCCTTTAAGTTGTAAAAGTAACCCTCGAAGCTTCTCTTCTTGTTATCCCTAATCTCATGGTTGCTCAGGCTCCAGGGTGTACCAGGTGGAAATAAGTGTAGAAATTGGGGTTATATGAAATTGAATGCTTATAGCTAATTCCTGAGTTTTCTAAATCCCCCCTACACCCTAGGGAGCCCTATGTTCTATTCGGGACAAAAGGACTTGATGATGACGAATGCAGACTGAATTTGAAATATTATCTTGCGTAAATACTTATGCACATATAAATATATTTTTTGTTTTTTATAAAAAATCGTCTAAATGGATTTGAAATGATAACGCGAATTTGTTACGCGAAAGTATGAGATATCGCAGATGCCTTCCCCATCTTCTCGGCTTTCATCACTTCTTCTCGCTGATGATTTGTGTGCCAATGATTAAAAGTGTGGCGCCGAGTTGTTATAGCGGTAAAATAAGTGCTATTCCAGTTGACAGACGACGTCATTTGGCGAACAATGCCAAACCGCAGGAAAAAAAACCAAGCCGTGTACGTATGTATGCACATATTCAGCTCAGTTCAATTCAACAATTTATCGCAGCCCATCGCGCATCATGGGAATCCACAAATTTACTCGTGTTTTATTCTCGCTACCACAATTGCCACCACTTATTCGCCTGGTTTGTTTGCTTCGCTTCAGCTATGGCAACTGGCAAGTCATTGACATATGAGGCGACAACTTGAATTATGATTTTATTGTTCGTCTCTCTATGTAGTATCAATGGCCCCAAACATATGTATGTGTGCACATTAATAGCTGTATAAATACGTATGTGGTTGTTCATGTTTACATAGGCACAGTCCTGGCTGGCCTAAGCCAGTGCTCTGCGCTGGAATTATAAATTAGGTAAAATATTTCTCAACCTTCGATTCTGAGCCAAGAGACGGGCTCCTGAATGATAATTTCCGTTTCTTTTTATTGTCGCACAAATTGATTCGGCGGAATTATGTGTACAGTCAGACATACACACATACATATGTATGTACTTTTACTGATTTATTTACGTTTGAGAAATTTCGTAATTTCATGTAGTGTAGGCAATGAAAATTGTAGGCATATTCGATGGTTTATTGCTTATGTTTGCAAATGGGAGTGTTAACGACATGTAACTTTATTTGACTACATTACATACTCATGTACATAATTGTATGATTTTTGATATCCCCAGTTGAGACAAATTAGTATTCTGTATATGCAAGTAATCGTATACTTTGCATCAAACATTTGTACGAATTTAATTACAGTGGAATTTATTAAATAATATAAGAATGGAGTAGATTTTGCAGTTGACAGGCAGGGAATTCAAACAATAGCTTAAATAGCTTCAAACGCTATACAACCTATTCGACTTTGCAATTTAAGGTGATTGCTGATGTGTGTCTTCCTAGATATCAAAGGAGCATTCGCTGCTTGAAAAAGTAATTTCAAGGGCATTGGTTCGCAGAAGCGGCGAGCATTACAATGTAGGCCGCATTTATACATACATACAAAGTTAAATAATATTCCATCTTCCACGGGTAACTGTTTGCAAGCATTAAAGCTACAAAAGTGTGCCCACAGGATGAAAGGGAAATTTGGCAACATTGCCTCCGACATGACCGGAGCGTTGGGAGATGCGTATCTTTCTAAAAGGCGACTATGATGAAAAATAAAAAAAAAACAAATTTTTGAAATGCACAGAAGTAGTCGGCACCGTTACCGCTAGGTAAGCGTGACGGATAACGCAGGTCTACCCAATAATAATGGTTTCTTCACCCAAGAACCAGAACTATCCAATTCCTATGTAAAACCGGTCACTGAGTCGGAGAATATGCATAATTTTTTATTCTGCCATGTAGCTTTGGAGATATATCCAAATAACTGTTTTTGATTAAAAAAAGGTAGATCATAAAAGTGTCTAATATCTGGTGAATCCGTTAACCGGCCAGATATGTTTGTTAGATTTAAGAAATGTGTCAAATAAAATATTGGGTAGTCGAAAAAGTCTTTTCGTATTTTGTCAATAGATGTCGTTGGAGTCATCTATCTACAGTGCTACCAATCACATTGTGTCATATCATATGGTGTTAGAAAGGTGACATTCTAAGCTTCATTTAACAAAAAAAAATTAAATTCGGAGAAGTTGAAAAAAAGTTATAGCTGTTTAAAAATGAGTGAAAATAATGAAGAAATTCGCTATATTTTGAAATTTTTTTATAAAAAAGGGAAGAATGCCGCCCAAGCCACCAATGAAATTTGTGAAGTTTACGGAGACGATTTTGTATCAGTGCGTGTAGCACAACAATGGTTCGCTCGCTTCCGTTCTGGAAAATTCGATGTGAAAGATGCACCTCGCTCCGGTCGACCTATCGTTGAAAAAGTCGATGAAATTATGGAAAAGATTGACCAGGACCGTCACATAAGCTGCCATGACATCGCCAAGGCACTAAACATTCATCATCAAACGGTTTTGAACCATTTTCGCCGAGAAACCACAAAAGTTTTACACTGATGGAATTATGTCTTTAGAAGAAAAATGGCAAAAGGTGGTCGACCAAAATGGTACATATTTGGTTTAATAAAGTTCATTATAAATATAAAAAAAAATGAGTTGAAGTTTGATTAGAAATACGAAAAGACTTTTTCGACTACCCAATATTTACAAAATCGTTTTCTCGTATCCTTGAGTTTAATTACTAGAGCTGACGTGCAAGCCGAAATCATACAAGAGATTCAAATCAGAATGTGAGCAAACAAAGAAAAGGAAAAAATATCAATTTCCCATTCATAGCACCAAATCCCTCTATGGTGCGTCATGAGGTCAGAACTGTAAGTTGGTACGGTGTCGTCATACAGTTCATCGTACCATTGCATACATATATGTACACATGGTTGAAAATGAAAAAGAGGATTCCAAATAACTTTAAACACGCAATTCTTATCGAATTTTAGATATATTTTTTTTGTAATATTTTTTATTTAGTGGGTATATTGGTGGAAGTGGCAGTCGGTCTTTAAACCAAGATCGTTGCCGATACTTTTTGATACCACAGCAGCAGTTTGCTAGCTACTCCTCGTTAAACAATTTTGTTTTAAATGTAATCCATTGATCTCACTGGCACTTATAGTATATCCTTAAGGTCATCAGTATCATTAAAGAACGATGTGCCAAAGTATGTAAACCTAGTGGCATGCCACGCAGGACAGCGACAAAGAAGATGTCGGATAGACTCTTCCTCCTCCTCATTCGGTACGGTTTACGTTTAATCTTTGAGCATGTCGATTCAGAAAACAGTGGCCGGTGATCAAAGCAACTAATACAGCGAGATTTTTCCTTGACAGATTAAGTAGCGCCTTTGGGCGCCTGACCCCCCATTTTGGTCAAATTCCTTTAGTAGCATTAAATGTCAGACTATCAACCCATCTCGTGTTGCATGCAGCAACAATTCTAGTTATACCACGCAGTTTGTAGGTTAAGAAGCGTATATCTAAATCCTTCATATTATGAAGAAGGCGAGTGATAGTGGTCTCTATCGCTAATTTGTCTGAATTGTAATTCTCTGATATGTCACTAAGCCCTGGCTGCCATATCAACTGGATGCGGAAATACTTGCCCATCTCTTTAAGAGATGCCAGGCATTTTCTATAAAAAAAAAATAATAATAATAATCTCATTCCTCAACCAACAACCGGGCAATCGCGGTAATAGCGCAGACACACTAAATTGAGCGACCATCTCAACCATCTATGTGATCCTTCTGCCAGAAAAATGTGACACACATATGGCGCTTCAAGCAGTAGGAAAACGCTGCTCCTAAGCAACGACAGTTGAGTATTCTCACTACTTAGGACTGGTAGTGGCAGGCTAATCACCTACAAACCAACACAAGACTGAGTCTTGTCGAGGCCCTATGCCCCCGAGGGGAATGAAGAAGGAAAAACAAAAAAATACATGTATTTATTAATTAGTAGATTTGGAAAAGAGATGTGTTAAATTAAAATTGAAATCATAAAACAATATGTACTACTATTATTTTATCATTACTTTAGTCATGTAAATATGAAAACTTAATTTTTTAAATAAATTTAGTTCTACTTAGAACTACAAAATATAGGAATTTATAAAACAAAAGGTTTAGCAAGTAAATAGTTTATAATGTTAACTCCTTTTAAATTTGATGCTGATAGGTGCTATATATTTCTTAATTAATTTCATTGGGTTCAAGGGTTTCAAGGGTTAAAACTTCAGTTCCCGGTGTCACCTTCAGAGGCTGAGAGTTTAAAAAAATATTTTTGTAATCTAACCTAATAATTGACTAACAGAGATGTTGGTTGAACCTACTATTTTCTTCCGTCTAATGCCTATTTTTTAATATAAAAATATCCACAATTTTATTTGTTAAATTTCAATTGGGGAGAAAAGAGTTTTTTCAGTGGAGTTTTAAATGAAAAATTATGTATAGGTGGTAAATCATTGCTTTTTTATATTGTTTTATTTAAAAAATAGTCTTTAAATGGAAATTTTGTACGAATTGAAACTATTTTATATTCCATATTTAAAAAAAAATTAATTTTTTAATTTCTGATTTGTGTATTTATTTTTTATATGTATATGTATATAAAAAACTAATTGCAGTGGATTTAAACAAGTAATTTAATTAAGCAAACACCTTTTTTGCGACGGATTTTTACTTGGGAATGGAAGAGTTAACAACAAATGTGTTGAATATTTGAAAATGGTGCTTCGTTGAGATTAAAAAGTGATTTTCAAAGATCAAACTTTTTAAAAATAATATTTTAGATTTGTGCTGCCTTACAAAAAAACAAAATTTATTTATTTATATGCATACATATATTTTTTTAATTGAAACGGAACTTATGAGATCATCTTCTGGATAGTGAAAGATGTGCACTGCGGTCGAAGAATTCTTGTCAAGCAGAGAGTTGATATTGAGCTTTGTTTTAAACTTGGTAAATTTTTTCCGAAGCGGACCAAATTCTTTAAAAGCCTCATGTTGATGATTGCTTATCCCGTAGGTATAATGGCAATCCGCTAGAGAAACGTTTTCTGATGATGAAAGACCAGACCGTCCACAGAGTAGATTATCCCCATAAAACATAGAAAAAGCTCGTCTTAAAACTAAAACTATAAGAAATCATTTCTAAAAATCAGCAAAATAGAATTAGGAATTTCTCAGCCAACTGTGTATCGCTTTGCAATCGAAGTCCTAATGTCTTCATAAACTTAAAAAATTTACAGCTGTCCACTTTTGCTCAATGACCTTCTCAGCGGTTAAGAGTTGTGGGGGAATTTCGATCAAAGATGAAAATCATCATACATTGTAGGAACATTCAGCGTATTCCCCTGATTTGACGTGCTATCACTATTATATATTCCACCATTCTAAATCATATTTTTATACAGGACGAACGTAAATATTTCAAATGAAATTGCTTTTGGAGTATATAAGTAGTAGGGCGGGTCGATTTAAAAATCGCTCATTGCTCTGTGAAAATCGTATTCTAGGGATCAAAATAAGAAACTTTGCCGAAGGAACCATACCTCTAAAACAAATTCTGATGTCCCCCAATTTGGGTCGAACGAAAAATCCCACTTTGACCCATTTATAGTGCTCCAATCGAGTCCAAATGTATGACCGACCCCCACTAACTTTGGACGGCCGATCCACCTATGCCAGTGGCACACCCCCTGGATCTCCCCTGCGCGGTTCCCAATACAATCATTTCAAAATATCACCATTTTTGGCCATACATGAAAAGAAACTAAAAAGTTCGACCCAAATTGGGGGACATCAGAATTCGTTTTAGAGGTATGGTTTCTTCGGCAAAGTTTCTTATTTTGATCCCTAGAATACGATTTTCACAGAGCAATAGGCGATTTTTTTGCCTCCCCACAAAATACACTAAAAGTTCGACCCAAATTGGGGGACATCAGAATTCGTTTTAGAGGTATGGTTCCTTCGGCAAAGTTTCTTATTTTGATCCCTAGAATAGGATTTTTACAGAGCAATGGGCGATTTTTTTGCCTCCCCACAAATTGACCCGGCCTAATAAGTAGGGTGGAGTATTGGATTTCGAAATTTTTGTTTCTGCTATTTTACTTGTATATCCACCTTGCATCTTGTCTTAGATACATATATAATTGGCGCTTACACACTTTTTGGGTGTTTGGCCGAGCTCCTCCTCCTATTTGTTGCGTACGTTTTGATGTTGCTTATTGTCTTGGTTTGGAGAATGTGAAGTACATATGTTACGCTTATGTACATATCAGGTGGAATGCCATACAATATTATTTCACAAAAGGAGCCACGCTACTTCATTTGTTTTGACTAAAATACAATGGAACTAAATTCACAAAATGCACCCACGTTAAATAAGGAAATTTAAAATTTCTATACGCGGACTCGTAAACGGACTTTTCAACAAACAGAAAAAATATAAAGGCATATAAAAACTGTGGTGCAGGGGAAGTACAGTCAGTCTAATGAAAGCGTAACCGGCGAAATTTTAACTTAGAGTTCCGTTAAAAAAATTGAAATGCTCCTAAATAGGCGCATCTTTTTCGCACACGAGTTGTGCAATTTGTTAGTTTTGTGAGAAATTTAGAAAGCGTACTTTGTTTTTACATAATAAGGTTCCTTATATGAAAAATGATTTGAAACAGTATTCCTACGCACACATCTTAAAGGCCCAAAGTTGTCAGGTGCATCTGCAGCAAAATATTTGAAGAAGTCGAAGACGTTCAGAAATAAATGGGTGCAACGATATACCGTACTTGAAAACCTTAACAACTTACGGATCTCAAAAAAACCAGAAATAAAAAAAAAAACTCCTCTCCAAAGCAAAATCAGAAGTTCATTGATTTGTTTGTGACAAACCCAATCTTATCTTTGCGTGAAGCTGAAGCAGTTTTAAAGAAAAGTGGTGTTAATATATTCAAAGACACGATTCGAGTTCGTTTACGTGCAGAGGACCTCAAATTCTGGAGCCCTTTAAAAAACCGCTGCTCTCATTATCACATATTGAGGCTAAGGCAAATTCAGAGCGGAATTGGACAAACGTAATATTCATGGATGAATCTTCTTTTTGGGCGAAGAGTTGCATACGAGTACATTGGTTCAGGTGTACTGAATTTGGTCGTTTATTTGTGTTTACCGCCAATTAGAATGCAGTTTAAAGAATAAAATTTACAAAAAGCATTATTCCGTACAAAGATGTTTGGAAGGACTAGCCAAGAAGGGCTACGATCCCAAGTATCGATGGTCAAAACTGATGTTACCTGCCAGGTCCGAACGACTGATGACGGGTCACTTTCTATGGGCGAAGCACTTGGAAAGGTAGGCATCTCAGGCCCTCTACACTCTGCCCAGCATGTGGAGAGGAGGATGAGACGGCGGACCACTTTCTGTGGATCTGCCCGGCCTTCACTCGAATCAGGTGTGACACTGATATGTTAAGAAGCGACCTCCTTGGCACCACAAGATCTACTCAGATTTCTTCGGAGGTTGGATGGATTTAAAGAAAATTAAAAAGGAAATCCAAATGCAGTACAAGAACAAAAAATTAAAAAAATTCGAATTCAAAAGTGTGAAGAGTGGAAAAAGAAAAATGGGATTGAAATGTTAAATTGACCTTCATAGACTGTTGCCAATCCTATTTGGATTAACAAAAGATCGAAGGAAAGCAAATATGATCGGTCAAACAGTTATCAAGGCAAATTCCGCTCATTTTGAGCCCATTACTTCCAAAACAGAAATTAACACAACGCATGACTCGAAGTCTTTGTTTTTTGTATTATTTTTTGTTTTTATTATTACTGTGCCTATCTTGAAAACAACAACAACTACAAAAATAATGTCAGCCTGGAGATCGAGCGGATAATAGCACTTGTCAACAGATGTTACTTTGGACTCAGTAGGCAATTGAGAAGTAGAGCTCTCTCTTGAAGAACCAAACTGACACTCAACAATCATTCACGTTGCGCTATATGGCGCAGCAGCTTTGACGATGTCAACAGCAGGTGAGGAAATTTTTGGGAGCTTTCGAGAGAAAAATTCTCCGTAAGATCTTTGACCCTCCCCGCGTTGGTGAGGAGTATCGTATACGATGGAACTGGTAGCTGTATGAGCTTTACGACGACATAGACATAGCGTATCGAATAAAGATGCAGCGGCTACGTTGGCCTGACCCTATCACCCGTATGAAGCAAGACGCTCCAGCAAGGCGAATCTCCGAAACTGTACCTCAAAACGGAAGACGAAGAAGGGGAATATCAGCGCTCGGGATGTCTAACTGACACCAGAGAGCGCAACACAGAAAAGCTGGCGCGCTATTTTGGATTCGGATAAAGCCGACATACGGTTATATCGCCACCTAAGTAAGTAAGTATGATTCGAAGATGTAAAGCCACTATAGCTAATACTGGAGAGTATACATTTTATTGAATATATTGCATAAAATGAACATTATAAGCCCATAAAATGCAGTTTGTTAGAATCGAATATGTGGCGGTCACGCTTCTATTAGACAGACTGTATGTACATAAAAGTATCAAAGAATATTTTTGTAAACTGTGAGGAGTATGAAACAACTTTGCCATCTTTCAAAAGTTTAGCAACTGAAAATTAAAGCGATATGGAAATAAAAAGCAGCTGCCTTGTCATCAAAGACTTTAAATTCAATTATATTTATGTACGTATTTCACATTTTTAAAAGAGATAATTATAGGTATGCCCCTATAATTTGTTACCTGGGTAATAA
This sequence comes from Anastrepha obliqua, assembly GCF_027943255.1. NCBI lineage: Eukaryota > Metazoa > Arthropoda > Insecta > Diptera > Tephritidae > Anastrepha > Anastrepha obliqua. The sequence continues at coordinate 81,035,213 of NC_072895.1, read as the reverse complement.
GGCTGATTGGTTTGAGCCAAAAATTTTTAATAATGAGTGAATAAGTTAGCGAAATTTTTAATATTTAAAAATTCGCTTGTGATAGATTTGTATTTACTTAACTTCCATTGTTGATTAGGTAACTAAGAAAATTTATGATAACAATCGAGCGCCCAAAAAGCCCAAGTGCACTGCCCTTTGTAAATGAAAGTCAATGCAAACCATTTGCAAAGTTGGCAAGTTGTAAACATCAAAACAAAGAGTCAACGGAAAAGCTTTGCGAAGTCTTACACAAACTTTTAGAATAAGATTTTACCCTTTTAAATGGCGCGAAATAAAAATACAAAGAGGCGCCATGAGCTTATGGAAGAACCATTTGCTTTTATTTTGGTGGTTTATTTCACTCCACTTTTTCCACCAACCTATTCAAATTTTTTTTCGTATAAGCATAAAAGTGTTTAAAAGTCGCTCACTGCTGGCCACACAATGAAATAGAGAAACACTTAGAGAATTTAAGTAAATTTGTAATGGTACTCCTACGCATTTTGGTACAATGGAAGCACTCAGTTGAAAACTATTTTATGTAGGCTCGGTCAACTGCAATAATTTGCTTCAGCTGGGAGCATATGAAGCGGTCAAAATTTCCATGATTCGGGTTTTTAGAAGGCCCTCACATAGTATTATGTCCTTACTTTCAACTGCGCTCCACAAGTAGATTACAGTTGAAATATTTAATCGCATAAAGACATTGAACGCTAGTTTTTCTTAGAGGGCAGGGTAATGGACAGAACTATTCAAAAGCTGACAACGAGATTCGTAAGATAGGGTGGGATCAGGGAAGTTCAGGGAGCAAATTTAATAAAAACTGTTTGAATTAAGTCTATACGGGTTATATGCGAGACAATGAATAGCCTCAAAATAAAACCAGCGTCAAGTCTTGACCAAAGCGGGCAAACTACCGAGAGTGGTTTTATTCGTTTTTTTCTATACTCAAAAAGAAAAAAATCGATGCTATCGTTAAAATTTTTAGACTTCAATGCTTCTTTTTAAATTAACTAAAAAAAATAAAAATAAATACACCTAACTTATTCTATTGTGAGATCCAATCCGATTGTTTAGATTCTGTGATTTCGCCATGATGAAGGAATTTGTCTCACCCTTGTTGGGATCAATCAAGAAACTCTTCATGCCGAGAGCTGCCTTCTTCTTCTTCTTGATAACCACTTACGCGATTTTGGCCGAGTTTAACTAAACGCGCCAGTCGTTTCTTTATCGTGGTAGCCAGCGCCAGTTGGAAACATCAAGTGAAGCCAAGTCCATCTCCACCCTATTCTTTCCACCTTTCTCTATTACCACCAGCGGGTAACTCTCGAATACTTTCAGATCCGAAGTATTTGTATCCATTCGGACGACTTGACCCAGCCAGAGGGTCCGATCTTTATTCGCTGCGCTATGTCTATGCGACCGTAAAGCTAATACATATCATTGTTCCATCGCCTGCGATATTCGCTGTCGCCAACGTGCAAAGGTCCAAAAAGTTTTAGCAGAATATTTTTCTCAAACACTTCAAGGGGCGTCTCATCGGATATTGGTATCATCCAAGCTTCTGCGCCATACGATAGAACGGGCATAATGAGAGAATTATAGAGTGTTAGTTTTGTTCGTCGAGAGAGTCCTCTGTTGTTGTCTAAGTTGCGTACTTAGTCCAAAGTCGCACTTGTTGACAAGAGGGATTCTCCGAATTTCACGGCTGTTTATCGGTGTTAATGTTGGTCTCTTACAACATCAAAATCATTACTCGCAACAGTGACGTGGGTGCCGATACGCGAGTGCACCGACTGTCTATTTAATAACAGGGGGTAATTCAGAGCTGTCTACATGAAAATTAATCAAAAGAAATTGTTCTTTGAATTTTGGTAGTAGTCTACACTATAAGCGTAGTGTATAAAATCTTCAGGTTGTCTGAAAATACCGAACTGCTACGTCGTTGAAAAACCTGCATTGCGTATAATGCCGATACATATGCGCGAAGAAGCTGAGCCTCCTCCAGGTCTTTAACTCCAACAGCATATTTGTGGGAAACCCCGGAGGCTTGATTCATATAGGGATTGAAGTTTGCTTCTTAATACAGGAAGAGTGAAAATATTTATTGAAATTGAAGTTAAGAAGGTTTCGAGCGCTCCCAGACACAAGTTTATAGAGTTATGATTGAAGAGCAAACCAAAGAAGTCCTGCAAACCACTAGAGTGTGTTTTAAGATCATCTGCATATAGCAATAATTTTGAAGTCTCGAGATATGAGCCAGTATCTTTTGTAATTATTGTAGATAATATGGGTCCTAAGATACTACCTCGAAGTCCACCAGCAGACGCCACAAAATATTGCTAAGAGACATTTTCGTTGGTAGCCATGGAATCTCTATTACAGAAATAAGGCCTAAATCACGCAAGAAAATTGGAATGAAATCCTAAAGTTGAACTTATAACGGGTGATTTTTTAGCTATTATCTTTTTAAACAGTTGGTTTAAACAGCTGACGCACGTTTCGTGTTTTGTTTCATTGTCAAACATCTTCAGTTTGGTCTATAATTTAACCATGAATTGTCTTACAAACGAACAACGCTTGCAAATCATTGAATTTTATTATAAAAATGGGTGTTCTGTTAAGAAAGTTTATCGCGCGCTTCTTCCATTTTATGGTCAGTTTAATCGACCCACTGAAGCGGCTATTCAAGCTATTGTGACTAAATTTAGAACCAAATTTACATTATTGGACATCAAACCACCAATACGCTTACGTAGAGGGCGAACTGAAGAAAATATCGCAGCTGTATCGGCCAGTGTTAATGATGACCATCAATTATCGATTCGTCGCTCTTTGCAGCAATTGGGCCTCTGTTACTCAACAACGTGGAAAATTTTGCAAAAGGATTTAGGTGTGAAGCCTTTCAAAATACAGCTGGTGCAAGAATTGAAGCCGAACGACCTACCGCAACGCAGAATTTTTGGTGAATGGGCTCTTGGAAAGTTGGCCGAAGATCCACTTTTTTATCGAAAAATTGTGTTCAGCGACGAAGCTAATATTTTGATCAATGGGTACGTAAATAAGCAGAATTGTCGATTTTGGAGTGCAGATCAGCCAGAAGAATTGCAAGAGCTACCAATGTATCCAGAAAAGGTCACAGTTTGGTGCGGTTTATGGGCTGGAGGTATCATTGGACGGTACCTCTTCAAAGATGCTGCGAATCGTAACGTAACTGTGAAGGGTGAGCGCTTCCGTGAAATGGTATCCAACTTTTTTTTGCTCAAAATGCAAGAGCTTGACTTGCATGGCATGTGGTTTCAGCAAGACGGTGCCACATGCCACACAGCACGCGTAACAATGGACTTGTTGAGAGGCGAGTTCGGTGAACATTTTATTTCACGTTCGGGACCTGTCAATTGGCCACCCAGATCGTGCGATATAACGCCTTCAGATTATTTTTTGTGGGGCTATGTTAAAGCTCATGTTTATTCAGACAAGCCTGCTTCAATTATTGCATTGGAAGACAACATTAAAGCATTTATATGTGAGATACCGGCCGAAACATTGGAAAGAGTATGCCAAAATTGGACTAAGCGAATGGACCATTGAAGCGCAGTCGCGGTCAACATTTGCATGAAATAATCTTCAAACATTAAATTATATGGACTGTACTATCGATTTAAATAAAAATTTCATGAATTTTCTGAATTTTACGTGTGTTTTTTTGAAAAACTTTCCTATAGCTCTTAATAAATCACCCTTTAGATGGCAAAGCCCTATTGAAGGCTTTCGACAAATCTGTATAAAAACATTTATATGTAAGAGAAAAATATCTGATACTTTCTCAAAGCGCTTCTGACACTGTCGTACCAGCTTTGGCAGGGTCTTATTTGGGAACATTTACTCCTTAATAAATATGTTTGCAAAAAAATTCTCTTCAAACATATTCGCAGCGCTAAAAACTCTCAGATGGGCATAAATTAGCATAAAACGTGTGTTACAAAAAATAAACAGTGTAAGACCAACGAAACGAAAATATGGCCTCCTATCAGGATCTAAGGAGAACCAGAGAGAGTTAAAATTAATATTGCTAAAAGGATATAAAAGAAATTTATTACAGTTTTTAACCAAAAATACTTTTGAGTAGAGGACGTCTGAACATAGGTTTTTAAGGCCGAACCTATGATTCAATAATAAAAGGTTTGCTCAGTAGACAACTTTTTCGTCCCCTCTTGACAAATCGGCGCCCTTAGCAAGACACTGGGTTGATAACTCTAGAAATTTTGTGTAAAAGTGAAGGAAAAGTAAATTTTTTTGAAAAAACATTACGTTTTCAAAAGAGTGTGCTCATGAGCAAGACTTGCTTGGTATGTCTAGGTCCAAAACGATATGGAACACATCCTGATATACCGCTTAAATTAGGATATCATGGAGTATCTTTTTGACAATCTAAGCCCGATGCCTTTCAAATATTGGTTGCGGAAGTACTTACAAGGTTGTTTGTCAAGTATAATAGTTAGGAATATAAAAATAGTCGTGACTTGGGGGCCAAAGCTCCTTATTTACGTGAGTATATTAAAGCAAGGCGTGAGTACGTTCAAAGTCTGGTTTTAGCCAACTAAATTTATGATGCATTTATTTATGAGAGAATTTATCAGGGTCATAATGCTTTAGCAACATAACAGCGTCATAATGGCGAAACTTCGCGATCCGTTTTGAATTTGGATTAAGTTCAACAATTTTTCTAATATCATACTTATCAACTTCCGTTTGTACCATAAAGAAATTTACCAAAAAGGTATTTCAATTTTCCACTTTCTTCATCCTTCTTAAATGCGACCTTTTACAAGGGAGTGCCAGATTTCTAATGTTACAAGTGAGCAAACCTTTAATAATGAAATCATGGGCTGAACCGAAACGAGATTTTCAACGGCCCAAGAAATGAAAGGGCAATGACTTTATACAAATTTAGTAATACTTTTATTAACAAAAAAGCAAAAATAAGGCGCATACGTTGCAGTCACATGCAAATTAACAAACATTTTTTTGTTTTTTTATTACATGTACACATGACTTATCGGCATTTTCAACTTTCAAGCGACACCTTGTATTCGGTATAGGGCTGACATACAATTGTGGTTGTAAGTGGTTGTAAAACAGTGAATTATAATTATTTTATGAGGTATAGCCATACTCGCTAGCGGCGAATCTTGCTCGATAACTTTATTGTTGCTTTCACATACAAAGTTTTCGTTAAGTTAGCCGAGCTTAGATATAGCGAGCAAGAGAAGTGGCGAATAGGAGAGGTCTTGAAACACATAAGTTTCCAATTCGTTATTTAATAAAAAATATTTTGGTTAATACTTTTATTGGCGGCCGCCGTAGCCGAATGGGTTCGTGCGTGATTACAATTCGGAATTCACAGAGAGAACGTTGGTTCGAACCTCGGTGAAACACCAAAATTAAGAAAAACATTTTTCTAATAGCGGTCGCCCCTCGGCCAGCAAATGGCAAACCTCCGAGTGTATTTCTGCCATGAAAAAGCTCCCCATAAAAATATCTGCCGTTCGGAGTTGGCTTAAAAGTGTAGGTCCTTCCATTTGTGGAACAACATCAAGACGCACACCACAAATAGGAGGAGGAGCTCGGCCAAACACCCAAAAAGGGTGTACGCGCCAATTATATATATGTAAAGGGTTTTTCAATAAGGGCGGGTAGATGTTGAAATGGAATAAAATGGCGTTTGCTGTGTGGCACGTAGCGCCGTCCTGCTGGAACCACATGTTGTCTAGGCCCATATGGTTCAATATGGGCCATAAGAAATTGGAAGGGCCACCACGTAACGTTTGCGTTAATGAACACTCATTTGGATAATAAAGTTTTATCATTTGAACGTGCTGTTCAATCGTGTAACTTGCCATGATGATTTGGCATAAACAAATGAATAATAAACAAAAGATTTGATAGATGTCACCAAAACAAAATGGCTGCCACAGGGCGCCAAAATCGACCCGCGCCAATTGAAAAACCCTTTATATATAATACTTTTATTGCAAATCTTATCGTTTTCATGTAAATTGCCATGAACTTTTCTAATGGCAAAAAGAGAAATTTTCGGCCAAAGCTCGTGTTTTTTTTTCGCCGAAGTCGAAACGAAGCCGAACCGAACATTTATGGCTGGAGCCGAAATTGGGCCGTTCTCTAAGTAAGAGGTGTGAATCATTTGGAGCAATTGTCTATTATTATAAACAATTACATATGTCTACTATACAACAACTCATGAAATGATTCAGACTGCGTAATACCTATAGCATATAAATATAATAGAAAATAGCAGTCGGAGCTTCTCGATTGAACCATGTCTTGGCGAACATAATATCTACTACTAGAGTCTTGAACAACTGAATTTATATTTTATTACTAAGAAATAATAGTTAGCCGCATCATCCGCTATTGATTTATCATATTAGCCCGTCCTAGAATCTACAACTGTCATGCTAAACCTCATAAATTTCAATCATGTCGAAGCGGAAATGCGGGTGTTTGTCATATGCTTAAATCAGTCTTTAAATGATAGACCAGCTGCATCCCGTCAGCAACTGTTCACAACAGTTTTAGTTTTAAAGTCCAAGCTGTGAATGAATTTAAGTCTGGCGCTTAATCAATTTACGCTACTGCATAATGTTGATCTTCTATTGCTTAAAATATAACTTTTTTTGTTTTACATGTTTACATATTTTTACTACCTTAATGTCAAATCATCTACAGTTGATTAGCTTTTCAACGCTTTACTTATAAAGGGTGGGTCATGTAAAATTTGCTTTTTGAATAGGCTATAAAAAAACGAATCAATTTTTTTTTCAAACGTTTGTTTTTATTTCGAAGATTGAACATTGTCATTTATGAATGAAAAACAATATCGTTCAAATGACTGCCACGACTGGCTTCACAGTAGGCCATTCGATCAACCCAATTTTTAAGCACAATTTCGATTGTTTGGGCTCCAATTTCAGGAATGGAAACTTCGATTTCGTATTTTGAAGCATCAATCGTCTCAGGATGGTTCGCATAGCATTTGTCCTTAACGACTCTCCACAAAAAATAGTCCAACGGGCTTAAATCACAGTTCCAAGGTGGCCAATTTATATCGGAATTTCAGCTGATTATTCAGTTTTCAAAAACCTTAGCCAAAAGTTCGAGTGTAACTTTGGCAGTGTGACAAGTTGCACCGTCTGTTGAAACCAAATGTCGTCCATGTCATCCTCTTCAATTTTTGGAAACAACTCGTTGAGCATGTCACGGTAACGCTCGCCATTTACTGTAACTGCGGCTCCTCGCTCATTTTCGAAAAAAATGGCCCGATGATGCCGCCAGACCAAAAACCGCACCAAACAGTGACTCGTTGTGGATGCATTTGCTTCTCTACAGTAACGTGTGGATTTTCTGATTTCCCCAAATCCGACAATTTTGCTTATTGTCGTAGCCACCGATGTGAAAATCAGAAAGTAAGAAGAAGACTCACCACTTTGGAAATAGGTTTTCAATATTTCCCAATTTTGTTCAAGCATATAGCGTCCCATTTCGTAAATGTCAAACCTTTAAGTAAATTATGAACACATTTGACATGTCATTTGTGGTACCATTCTCAAAAAAATAGGTGGTTCAAAAAGCAAACGCTATATGGCCCACCCTGCAGTATAATTTTTGTTTTTGTCTACTTTGCCGACGTTAAGGTAAAAATAATTTTGTTAAAGGTTTCTTGTTAGTATTCATTTTATGTATAATATTTTCAGCACAATAACGAAATTTTCTCAATTTTTATATTCTATTACCTTTTGACGGCAGAGATTAACTTAAGTCCCGAAATAATTTTCTTCACTCAATCAAGTTGTAATATTTGAAGCATTTATTTAATTCTTGCAATAACCAAAACTCGTTATCTGATTCTGCGCTTTACAGTGGGATGGAATGCGTAAAATGGTCACAATAAATGAAGTTTGATTTTCTTTGTTTTATGTCGATAAGTAAGTTTTAAAGATTTTAACTGATTTTACGAAGAGTAGTATTTTGATCACATTGGGAACATGTTGCATACCACCAAATAGGATTTTTTTTTTTCAAAAAACTGTATTTCTACCAAAAAAACTGTAACCTCAAAACGAAGAGATTTTTGAGAAAATTCTTTATTTCGTTTATATTCTTATTTGACAAATGGCTATTCATTTAAGACAAGGCAACATAAATAGTTTCAATAATTCCTAACTACACAGAAAAACAGTATTTAGAAACTGAAATATTCAAATGAAATACCATTTTGTTTTAATGAAATTCAGTTTTATTATTTTTTGTAAATTACTTTGTTAACATTTTGAATACATTTGATGCGATATCTCAAATTTAATAAAGGTTAGGTTAGGTTGAATGGGTTGACTTGTAGTAACGCATAGACCGGTTCGGTTCATAGCGATATCAGATGGCCTTCATTAGATTTCGTTCCATAGTTCAATCGCATAGCTCTTTTTTTCATTGCGAATTTAAGCAGACATTTCCAACCCACCAATTCATCAAACTGTGGTGCTCCCCGATATTTTAAGAGTGTTTTGAGTAACGCAGGTCATCCACAAAGGAGTTGCTCTACAGTTTTACTTGATCCCTGCTCCCCACATTTCCTCTATGCCTCGCTGTCCGAGATTCCTACGCAATTACTGGGCTATGTCCCGCCAGCACAACATCGTAGTTCTACAATCTCTTCTTTAGAACCGTCCGTATTAGAGTTAAGTGCATTGTGTTTGAAGCTAAGGCCCTTATGCCATTCTTCTTTTTCGGTAGTAATCTTGAACCTTTTCCCTTTCGGAAAAATTGGAGCCATATATAATAGTTCAATTCGACTATATTATTTGTAATAACCGCTTCAAGATTTGATGAAATTCACCAGATGTGTGATACATAAATCCACAATATCCGCAGGTGTAGCAAGAAAGCGAGAACCCAGTTAACTAAATGTTTATCCGACGAGAGTAGGGCAGCTGAGAAGAACGTGCTGAGATGATTCCACCACATCCTCTAGACAGTTTCTTCAGAAAGGAGCTGAAGCAATCTCAAACCTCACCGCATGGACGTCTAACAGACAATGTCCAGTAAAGATACCTTCCAAGTTCGAGAGCTGCAGCTTTGTTAGCCTTAGAAGTTCTCTCGAACGCCCCCGATCTACCCGTGGCTCGTGACTTTGCACGTTTACACACTAGCCCAGCGTTCGCTGAGTTTAAGCGACGCCCATCTTTCTAGGAGTAGAGCACAGGTTGTCAATTGAGGTTTCATCCTCTCATTTTGCAATGAGACCATCTCCAGGATGGCCTGCTATTCCAGTATGTTTCCGGTGAATTTGTTAGAGTAAGAAGCAAAAAATGTTCTTTTCCAATAAATTTAAAGCTCTTTTGAAGCTTATGAAGTCTATTTTAATCTGCGAATCTGGAAGCAAAATAAAAGGTGGGCACCTTACTTTGTCTGTCTTAACTGCAAAAATGCTTTAGAAGCCAAGAAAGTAAAAATTTAAATCTGAGAAAGTTCGAACGTACTGTCATATTTTTTGTGCATTTTTTCTGAATCACGTAATCTGTTAAATTTTCTTTTGCTTAAAGAGTAAATCTTAAAAGTCATTTGAATAATGTAAAACATAAGAGCATCCAAATTGGACATAGAGTGCGAAAGTTACGACAAATTAAATAAAAGCGGCCACTTCACTCTTTAAGTTGAAAATTTGTTTTCCCACACAAACTACTCCGTACTATAGAAATTTTAACGCATGCGACTCAAAAAGGACAACACCTGTCACAAAAAATATATCAACACAAGAAATGCGTAAATGCGTTCGTATTTCGAATGATATCCATAAAAGATGAGTTTATTCGCTTTTGTTTAGTTTTTTAGCAACACGTGCAAAAGGGCCTTCAGAATAGATTTTTGACTACATCTCGGAAATATTAGTCTAAAAAACAAATTAGTCTAAAAAACACTTTTTAACGAAGTAATTTTCTCATGTAAACTTATAAGTGTAATGTAAATTTATTGAAATTTTTAATAAAATTGTAAAAAAACTAGTTGTTTTTCTTAAAAATTCGAAAAAGTGCTATAGTTTCTGCAAAAGCGCATTTTGATCAAGAAAAGGTAATTATATTTTTCTCTTTATTAGTAACATAAAAAAAAAACAATGTTACTCTGTTACTCAAAATTGACCAGATCCAAAAATCGTCATCGAAGGGTGTTAAGAATTTTGATGGAGATAATAATACCTCCGTCAATACGAATCACAGTAGGAAATTATTGAGTTTCTGCCATCTATGAAGGCTCCCTGTCCTACTGTGCGCCATTTTGATGTGCCTTTCGCTGTTTGTAGAAGTGTAAATGTTTAGTTACCCTTTCTGTGTGGTTCTTTAAATTAATTTTGCACTCATTTATCCCGGCGGGCGCTTAATATCCCACAGAAATTATATTAGCTGAACAAATAACAGCTCGGTTATTTTGGGTAACCGCTGCCACTTGAAATATTTGCAACTTACTTGGCCATGTGATAGACTTGCTTGCGTGAATAGGGGAGAAGGGGGAGTGCTGGTGGACGGGTTTGATTGAGTGCACAAAACAAAATCAAAAACTAAAGATATTTCATCAATTTGTGAAACAAAAACTAAGTCGTTTTGTATTCTTTGCTTTAATTATTGCTCGCTGATGCCTATGTGCATGATTGGAAACTGTGTTCATTTGTAAGTAAACGTTGGTCCCAACGTTGTAATTATTATCTTCATTTTAAACAAATAAGGAAGTGCTAATTCGGCCCGGACCAAATTTAAAATTACCGAATTAAAAGTAAAAAAAGATTAAAAATTTAATATGAGCTGATGTCAAACAAATTTTGAAGTTCAAGAAATTCAAAGCCATGAGAGTTATAGTTTGTAGTATCATCAGGACAGACGGAAGTTTAGTCGTAACTTATAAAAATTGGGCGAGGTTCCTATCTGATTCAATAATAATTATGTTGGGTCTAAATGAGGGGGTGCAGTACGTGTGCCAAGTTTGGGCGAGTTTTAATAAGTCGCGATGTACACATAAATGTGTAAAAGTATGCGTGGCACCTTTTTAAAAATTATACTTCCATCGTATTTGCTTCCTTTTGTATCAAATTTGAGTAATTTTGCATTATTTGCAGAGATAACCCGTTTCTCCGTGGCTATTGAACGCTTTCGCCCATTTTTAATACCAAACTACATTCGACAAAGAATGCTCTATATGTATGCCAAGTTTCATTGAAATATTGGGGGACCGAAAAGAAATGTCGTTTCTGCGCATGTCAATACTTCTTTACCGTTTATGAGTTCATGCGTAGCTGAAAGTCATGTCAGCGACCTTTTAAAGTTAAAGTGCCTTGCCTAAACCTTAAACTTTCTTGCGCCATTGAACAATTAATTTGAGTAAATCAACCATTAATTGAAAAGTATCCAGCGATTATCAATAGAAAAGACGTTTTTTGCAAAAAATGAACGAATTGGGGTGGGAGGTTCTGTCTCACCCACCATACTCGTCTCAATTCGCATCATTGGATTTCCATTTTTTCCGTTCACAGCAAAACTTCTTCACAAAAAAAAAATTTACAAATTTGGTTGATATGAAAAATGCCATCTCCAGATATTTTGCTGAAAAACCAATTAATTTTAATCGATCCGGAAGTGAAAGTTTGCACATTTTATGGCAAAAGGTTGTTGCCAACGAGGGTGATTCCATCAGCGACTCTATCTCGATTTCTTTATGCTGTTACTTGCAAAGCCACACAACAAAACTAAAATACGTAATTAGTAGAAAATTATTTTTTTTAAGTATGAGGAATGTAGTTTCTAATGTAACCAATTTACGTGGAATGCCCCACTCATTGGAATGATTTCTTTGCCATAAATATTGAATTTGGTTGGGAACTTGGTAAATGCCTAATTTTAGTAAAATCAACCGCAAGCTCAAGTATTTCTGATTTATGTATTGTCTGTATGTGTGTTCATGTATGTATGTGCGCGTATGTTAATGCATGCAGTGTCCGCAGGCAAGGACCAAATTTATGTGCACATTTGTGTTAATGTAAAAGTACATTCAATAAGTTTGTATAGCTGTGATAATTTTTTCCTTATGCTCTGGACCTCCACGCCTTTCTATTGGTGCCACTTTCTACGCCATCTCACCCATAAGTTGCACGTAGTTTTTTATTTTATTTTTATTTAAGTACTTCGTTGTTGCTGTAACCTTTCGCCGTCACATTTTCTCGTTTATCGAGTTTGGGGTTGTGGCTTTTCGGGTTTGCCGGCAACAAAATATTCAAAGGTTGGATGGAAATCATTGTCAATTTATCATAATGAAATTTTAATGAGCCGGCACGTTTTACACTTCGTCAAGGAAAATGTGCACTGACACATGTACATACATATAAGCAATTTGTAGACATTTTGATATTTCACAGGTCAATATACTTATAATATAAATTTATAAAGAATAGCCTAAAAAGTACCTATTTCGAGAGCTTTTCTCTTTGAGTTGTTCTTGAAGCAACATATGTACATTTTTATGTTAATCTTTATTATATAATTTGAAGACATTTAAACAAAATTGTGTAAGAAATAATTTACGGGTGAACTTTTCACATGCATAAGCAGTAGAAATTCCCTCTAGCGTAGGGTATGGCGCCTTGACAAACATATGTATCCGACAGCTTTGGTCTTTTGCTACTTTCTTCAAAAATGTTGCTGGGAATCTTATTTCAGTCAAAGGGGGCACCACAGTGGCACGATTGTCAACGCTCTGTGTGTTGAAGTATAAGCTATCGGCTGGGATGAACTTAAGATGCAATAGATGCCATGTCCGACTGGTGTTTGATCGTTTGCGCCCTAAGTTTGTGCTATGAAAAAAGCTCTTACAGAGCGAATCATCTGCCATTCATTCGGAGCGAAATTAAGATGTGATAAATGCGGGAAACAGATTCACAGTCAGACTGCCCTGAAGAACGCGAAGCAAATATCGAAAATTGTTCACTAATGCAAGAAGAAGCTTAATTCTGTTGCAAGACGGAATAAGCATGTACTCGTACTTATATGGGTTCTAGGACACCGCGGTGTTCAAAAAACGAAATTGCTGATGCATTGGCCAACTGCGGATTAGCAGTTACCCCATAGGGACCAGAGCGAATAATCGGAATTAGTTTTACAGGAATCATGAGTTGGATCAGCGATCAGTTTACATAGACTAGAACTCTGCAGAACTGCAAAGTGTTTTGTGGCAAGCCCGAACAGAAAACTGTCGAATTTTCTTTCGAAAACTTGTATTATAACAGAACGTAACCCAGGGAGTCAGCGTATGATCACTACTGGAATCATTGAAAACCCGATTTACCTGTCTTGCTTAGAATAGGCGGATAGCACTGAGTATTTTCTCTGTTAGTGTCTTGCCTTTGCTGAAACAATGCTTGGAATTTTGGGTTCCGATGACTTGAGAATGAGTAATATTTGCTCTCTCAAACTGGAAGATATTTTCAGATTTCCCACTGAATCTGGAAAATTCTCACAAAATGGCTTTATCTCTATTCTATTCTATCTCTTTCTTTCTGTTAGGTTACGTTTGGTAGCCGCATAGCCCAGGGGCTGGGCTACATTTCCTCTTACAGATTGAACCATTCTGAGCTTTAGACAAAGCGTAAAAGGTTGTTGATACATAAAGTGTATAGATCATCCATATTCATTTAAAGTAGTTCCTGCTTCTAGCTCGAGCCGGGCGTGTGGAAAAAAGCTGTTGAATTGTTTCCAACTCTTCCTCATTCCTACAGCTACAACAGAAATCATGCTTGTAAACGTCTATGGTAGTCTCCTTGCGTGATTTCCTATAAGACAATGACCTATAAGGGGCCCAGGGCCTAAGGTCCTAATTTGAAGTTTACTCAATTTTATAATATTCTTGGACAGACGTAGATTTAGCGTTGGCCATGTTTGCCTAGCAATTTCACAGGTATTGGCACCAATCCATCTTTGATTAAAAGAATTAATTAGTGCGTCCATAACAAGAGGCTTACAAGTTGCGAGAGGTACCGCCATAAAATTATTTATGCTTGGAAAAACAACCAAATGGCCCAAAAAGCCAGCACTATATATAATTGCACTATTTAACAGCTTTGTAATATACAAAGCGATAAATATAAATAAAAAAATTGTGTATAAAAAATATTTATTAGCAGTTGCGAGGGCCTGGTTAACTGAAAAAGTTGATGAAATGCAGCCCACAACATCACGAGCTACTGGTCGAACTTCAACACCACCTGGTAGATTGTCTGGTGACATGAAAAAACGCACCCTGGAGTCAATAAAGCCAACAAAGAATAAAAAATATCCCACAAGAATATGTCTAGTATGTAAAACACATGGGGTAAGGAGCGAAACACGATATGTGAGCAAATTCTGTGAAGTACCGCTACACAAAGGAAGCTGTTTCACCGACTATCATACTAAAAAAAAATATTAATACTACTTATGTACAACTTCTGAGATTTTCTATAAAATATAATAGTTACAAAAATAATTATCGTAGATTTTATACATATATGTTTAAATATCTTTACGTTGCTAAAATACCCCGATTTCTATGAAAATTTAAGGAAAAATAGCCCGACGCGAATGTGTTAAGGATTTATGAATATCGTTTATTTCCGCATGAAAAACAATAAAGTGATCCGATAGTTTAAAGGATTCACTGATAAAAAGCTCTTAACAATATAACCCGGATTCTGCACCGGTATCCACTTTAGATCCGTCCGTGTAGATCTTAACGAGCGCGCTTTACTAACTATTTCTAAGATGTTTGACTTCCAAGTAAATTTTCTGTCTACGGTTAGTCCCAAGTAATTGGTTTCTTCCGAAATCACGAGAGCTTCCCCCTTGAGCATAACTGGACTTAGCTGAGGGATTCTATGTTTCCTAGTGAACAATATGAGTTGTGTTTTGCCTGGGTTGACTCCTTCTCTTGACTCCCTTTTTGACTTAGTTCTCCCCTTTCCTCCTTGACTATCTACCTTTTTACTATCCAGAGCTTTGAATACAATGGGTTTTTTAGTCGGAATGTTTAAGGAGTTACCAATGACTGGGTGCTTTTGGGCTCGCCTTTTTCAAATATCGATTTCAAGATGGGATACTGTGTTCAGACTTGCACCTTAATTGAGGCAATTAAGTTTTTAATTGAGTTGTCGAGTTTGTTGTTCATACACACTAATCAAGCCAAATCAATTAGCATTTAATATTCACGATGGAGAGAATAATGGGATGGCGCCTATCGTGGTTCCGTTACTTTGCTCTCAGTGAATTTGACAATGAGTGACGCGATTTTAGCACCAATATGGCCAGATTACCATTTTCGTAACTTGATTTAGAATTTTTTTGTTATTTAGTCTCCGAGTTTTAGTTAATTCTTCATGAAATTTTTGTAAATCTAATTAAAATGTAATGTTTATAATTTTGTAAAATATACATTTTTTAAAAATTAGTTCAATAATACACTTAGTTTTATTTAACTTTACTTTTTTTTTTAGATCTGCTCACACTGCCCATGATTGCGGTTATTGTTGATGTTTATGAATATTCGTTTCTTTTTTGAAATGTGCGTTAATTAACCAAACGTTTTAGTGAATATTTACGCAAAAATAAGATAATTCGTGAAAGTGTATAAGTGAAAAATAAGGAAAAATGAAATGTGCAGTGAAAAATTCTGATAGTAGGAACCGCAATAAAGCGTGTAATATAAGTTTTTTCATATTTCCAAAGTATGAGGCGCTTTGCAAACAGTGGATGCACATCTGCCGGCGAGAAAATGCCTTTAATCCCAAAACGAGCTTTATATGTATGAATCATTTTACTAGTGATAGCATTGAAAACCAACTAAAGCTCGAAATGGGTAATGTATATAATGTGTAGTTTTTAAAATAATTGAGTTCAATGTGGTTTTTTCAAACGCCTTAGGATTTGCTATATTAAAAATCGCCTTTTGAAGCGTGGTGCTGTGCCCACTATTTACACAGAGGATGTGGGTCCTCAGTATGCCGAAAACGTTAAAGATGAAGAAAATATTAAATCGTTGACGAGTTACTTCAGCAGAGTGCATCTGTCGCAGCCAACATTTTTCCCACCAATATGACATTTTTCGCTTGATTAACATTTTTAATTTCCAACTTTTTCTTCTTCTTCTCCTTTCAGAAGTCAAATCTATGCCCCGCTATTGCAGTGTTGCCTAGCTTTGGGTATAAAAACGCATTTAAAGAAAATAAAGTAACAAATTTTTATTGAATTACTTAAAAAATTTTGTATGCGTGACAAATTGTCTTTAAAATGTGCGTTTTGTTTTAAATAAATGTGTTATCGAAATGTACAATTTAATTTATGAGTTTTTTTGGTAAAAGAAACTCTTTTGTATTTCAGGTTAGGTAACAAAATAAATTACTCTTTTTGTAAAAATGTCGTTATGGTTTTTTCAGTATTTTCTGATATTTTGTTGCTTATTTTTATTATGAATAAACCTCTTCATGCCCTATGTCCTACTAAGGATTAAGGACCGGACGAAACGATTACATCTCTAATTCGCATTCAGTAAATTCAAACGCTTTTAAAACGTTTTCAAGATTAAAAAGAGTTAAGAGAAGAAGATTTAATATTCTGACATAACCTCAAAAGGAAAAAAAATAAATTTTCACTTTCAAAATACTAAATTTTATAAGAATCAACAAATTTTCATTAACACTAAAACCTTCTCAGAGTGACCTTTTTTAACCTTCCTTTGTTTAAGGGGTAACACCACTGTACACGCGTAAAATAAACACGATTTTTAAAGAATTTTTTTGTATAGAAGGAAAGGGGAAACAATCACTCTGATTTGGGAAGTTATTACTTATATACTAAAATACAAAACTACAAAGTTTGATCGAAAAATTTTACAAAATGGCGGCATAGGAGACATTTTTGTAATGTCGTTTCTCTTGAAGGAGCTCCGCGGCACGCATCACAGAGGGTGCAAATTTTAATCTGGAACAAAGAAACATTTTTTTTCTTAATTTAGATAAGAATAGCTAGAGAAACACGTAGGGGATTTAAAAAATATTTATTTTTGTGGAATTAGCAAGCATTTGAAGGAAAAAACTCTATTTTGGACTAAAAAAACGGCACTTAAATAATTATAACAATCGTTTAAATTAATCTATCGAAAATCCCCCACGCTCTTCTCTTAAGAAGGTTATTATACAGAAGTAGTGAAAAACCTGATTAAAAATATTTAAAATTGTTTGAGTTATGCTGCGTGCCAATTTCAGAAAACGTGTTTTGAGAAAAACGCGTTTAAAGTTTGGAAATTTGGAGAAGTCGTTAGGTAGCAGTCACTAACGCTTGGTTAAAAGCTTAAAATATTTATGAAATAGACTTCGGTAACGTATAAAACTTTTTGTTCTGTATTTTAAAAGGTTCAAAGAATTTTTTAAGCTTATAAAAAAAAATCAATTTTTTGAAATTTCTACAGTGGTGTTACCCCTTAATAATACATTTTTTTTAACTTACAGTTTCGGTAGCCTTATATTAAAAACAAAAAGAAACAAACACCAAACTTAAAAATTGTCGCATTTTGGGTATAAAAAAGCACTAAATTTATTGTGAAGAGCAAATGGTTGGCAACACTGCACTACTTGGCAAACGTGACGTGTCTGATGGGCGCAATCTTCTTTCTATCTTTCTGGGTAATATTTGAAAATTTTCAATTTGGTTTCCTACTTTTTGGCGACAAATTTTACTATAAAAGACAATTTAGAAGACATCTGGATCTGTCCGTAGATGAGTTTATTTAATTTTTTTTTGCCTGTGGAGCAACACTCGCTAAGAACGCAAATCAGGAAAAGCCGCTCTAATCTATTATCTTCATTCCGCATCATTCACTTCTTGTTTTGGTTTTGTTTTTTTCTTTAATCAAGTTTAAAAGAATTTAAAAATTGAAGAGAGTTACTTTATTTTCAAAATATTTTTTTAATTTTTTCAAAATGTCTTTTTGCCTTCCACTTATTTTGTTTCTTGTTTGCCTGACATTTTCTTTTTTCATTACTTTACTCTTCTCCTTGTAGAATCACACAAGGTTGCATGGGAAATTTGATTCAGTTTTTTAATGAATTGAGCTCAATTAAAGCTTTTATTGCCTATATTTTCTAATTGCGCAATTAGCATGTCAGTAGCATCTGGTTTCCAATTTAAAATATATCAAATAACAAAAAAAAAAAAATTATTGTTTTTTAATGATTTCTGAGCTCAATAATCTTTCCACTTTAAATGTTTAAATAGCCGACAAATATTCAATTACGTACATATGTTTCTCCTAGCGTGAGTCAGCTGGAGGATCAAGTATGTGTAGTATGTTGTGTATGTGCATGTGTGTATATAACAATGGTGCGCATTTGCGAGTAAATATTTTATTTGTATTTCCATGAACATCCCACACAAATAGTTTTATTTCAAAGAGTGAAAGAGTTTTTTAATCGTTTGCATATTTTATTGCCTGTTTTAAGTGGGAGAAATTGTGCTTTTTATTGCTACTGGGTGAATATGCAAATTCTTCTATAAATCATGAAATGTGTAAATAAATATGTCTTCCAGACATACGAGTACATTGAGTGCCTAGAAAATGGTTTGTAGTTGCAATTCGCATTTTATGCTTCAGTTGAAAATTTTGTGTATATATATATAAGCCATATAATAATATATATATAGCCATACTCAGCGTGCAATGCTATGCCCCTCATTTTTGTTGTTGAATACTTCAAAATTTGCCCTGTTTTTAATAAAAAGGGGCACAGCACAGCTATTCTTAACTTTTTTGTGAACAAATGGAATAAGTCAGTAAAAATATCAACACCTCTACTGAATTGACTTTGTTAGGCATGGCGAACTTGTGTCATAAATATTATTATTCTGTCAACCTTTAGGATATCGGCTTTATTACTGTTTCTGTAGATGTACATACATAGTAGTGTGTTATCGTGCATTTTTTTCCTTGTAAATTAGTTAGTTATTTAGTAAAATAGCTAAAAAAAAAATCAGATGATTCATTTTACGCCACCTTGTATTTGTATATATCGTTCATTTGCTCCAAGAGTGCCATAATGAGAAATCCATAACGTCGAATAAAACGGTATCAATGTTTTCAATTTACTTATTATGCAAAGGTGTCTATCCAATTGTGAGTAGAAAGAAGGGTCGAAGACAGGCTAAACGGTTAATCACCGTATCACAGCTGGCTGAAAATATATTTATCAATTTAGTCAGAGAGCTGAATCTCAGTCAGTTAGTGAACTCACAGGTATAACGCCTGCGGTTTTTGTGTCTGTGAATGTGCCGATTTCGCTAGAGAGTCTTCTAGGTGGTAAAATTTTTCGAAATATGGAATAAAAAATCGGAGAAGTCCTTAAATTTATCAAGAGGCTTCACATATGGACCGAGCGGCAATCACCGTAGCCATTTGGGAGTTGCAGTGCACCATCTTGCCAAGTAAAATTAATAATATGCGCTTATCAAAAATACAATCTATATCTTTTTTTTTTTGTTTTTTTGAAGTGAAAACTTCTTTAGAATCGTTGGGAGTGATTTGAGAAAAAGTGAAACGAAAAAAGCGACACTCTTGGCTACGAATATTACATATACACGACTAAATAACTTTTAGGCCAGCGCCGACAGCATGGCGCGATAGCCGAGCGGCTAGCAATGTGAGCTTCCGATCCAAAATCCTTGGTTCGAATCACAAGAAAAACATTTTTTTTTATACAGTTATTTTATTTTATTTTATGATATGTTTATCAGGAGCTTTTTTTCATGGCAGAAATACACTCGGTGTTTTGCCATTGCCTGCTGAGGGGTGAGCGCTATTAGAAAAATAGTTTTCCTTAATTTTGGTGTTTTCACCGAGATTCGAACTGACGTTCTCTCTGTGAATTCTGAATAGTAGTCACGCACCAACCCATTCGGCTACGGCGTTTGTTTAATTTTACTGATGCAAAAATGAGGAAAAATATATGAATAAAGTTTGCTTACTGTTTAACATTTTCCAAAGGTGACGGAGAACCAAAAAAAAAGTCGATTTTCAAACAAATAAGAGTGCATATGTGTAATTGTGTTAGAGTTTCGGTCACGCCCCAGCAAAACCTGCGTGCATATGTGTTTGTAACATTCAAAAAAATGTAATTGTGTTAGAGTTTCGGTCACGCAGGTTTTGCTGGGGACGCTCATAATAGCAACCGCGTGTGTATTTTTATATTCGTAAATATTTTCATTTTTAAATATTTACCGCAATTATGCCGAAAAATAATGCAGAAAAGTGTCGTGAATATCGACAGAAAAAAAAAATCAATAAATAGCATCACGGAATTCATTCACGAAAATTTAATAAAGTATACACCAGAAGTATCGCGGATACTTAGAAAAGATTACAATAAAGTTCCAATGATTTTAAGTGGCGATTTTAACGTAAATTTTGCATTGGACACAGCGGTTCCTTTAATTGACGTTCTCAATACAACATTCAATTTAAAAATGTGTAACAATCGCACTGAATCGACAATACGATCAACAAACAACCATTGACGCGGTATTTCAAAGATATGTTGACAACATCGAAACCAAAGCATTTGTATCATATTTTATCTATTATAAGCCACTCGTATCATTTGTTGAAATTGAAAACATTGAGGATGAATAATAATAAAATGAAGAAAATAAAATATGAACTTTATAGCAATATTATAGAGAACCTATAATTATCTTGCTCCTAATGCTGCTTTCGTCTTATTCTCTCTCAGTTTGTTTTACGGAAGGTTTCACTTCTATCGCGTCTAACCGTTAGACTGGTGTTTTTTTTTTTTATTGGCGCGTACACCCTTCGTTTGGGTGTTTTGAACCTACAGTTTCAAGCCGACTCCGAACGGCGGATATTTTTTATGAGGAGCTTTTTCATGGCAGAAATACACTCGGAGGTTTGCCATTGCCTGCCGAGGAGCGACCGCTATTAGAAAAATGTTTTCTTAATTTTGGTGTTTCACCGATTTTCGAATCTGTGAATTCCGAATGGTAGTCGCGCACCAACCCATTCGGCTACGGCGGCCGCACCATTACTCGTTACAATAATACGAGTATTGGTAGCATCGCGAAACGTCTTGGAGGTGGTGATCAAAAGACTCCAACGTCATGTGAAATGATTCAAAAAGTGAAGAAGCGACTTGAGCGAAATCCCCGACGATCCCCGCCAATCAAATGACGAAAGAACTGAAAATATCTGACCGTAGCATCCGCTGCGTACTGAAAAATGATCTCAAAGTCAAGCCTTACAAGAGCCAAAAGGCTCATGAGCTCACGAAAAAGCAGCAACAAGTCGGACTTGAGAGAGCGAAGGAGTTGCTTGGGTTGTGAAAGCGGTCAATTTTCGAACATTGTGTTTTCTGACGAGAAAATGTTTCAAATTGAGCAATTCGTAAACTCCCAAAACGATGAAGTTTATTTGACCGACCGTTCCTACGAGAACTTGAGCCATCGATTGTCCACTAGGAGGCTGCACCCGTCAGGTAATGGTTTGGGCGCTCTCCAATCGTTTTCATTGAGGCTGGCGTCAAGGTAAATGCGAAATATTATATTATCGGGAAAGTATTCTGGAGGTTGCTTTGAAACCGTGGGAAGACAAATATTTCGGTGGCAGATCATGGGCGTTTCAACAGGACTCGACACCGTCTCACAAAGCTCGAGTGAACCAAGAAAAAGCCATTGTCCACGAGTGGGCCAAAATACCTGCAAGTGACATTCGGGTAGCTTGCGATTCATTTTCGACCGTCTCAAGGCCATAGTTAAGGCAAAAGGTAGTCATATCGAGCAAAAGAAAATTGGTTTTTAATTTTGTATTATTTTCACACATTTTTTACTTTGAATTGAATAAAAGTAATTTTCCAAACTAAATTTATGGCCTTTTTCATTGGTTACATTTCGAGAGCCGGATCTTGTAAACAATTATTTGTAGTTTTCATGTATGCATGATACTCTGGATTTTGGTATATCATAAACCATTTAAAGGCTAATCAATGCAACAAATTAGCTGAAAGTTGAAAAATGTGCGCATTCAAGCTTCTGGCATAAGGGATCGACTCCCATATAAGTATGAAACCGTTTGGTTTCTGAAGAAAGCTTACGGCTAAGCCGGTCTTTGAAACTAAAACCTAAAGTGAATTTAGAATGAGTTTTCATTGTAAAACTACCGCCAAAGTCCCCGCTAACCTATGCCCGTGCGTTGGCAACGTAATTTTTACGTATTTTGCTAATTAGGCGTTTTCCATGGGAAAGCGAAATGCTGCTCTAGTTAGCTCTTAGTTGATTGCAGATGTGGGTGTTGGGTTACACAAAGATTGGTCTGCTTAGTCAACTTTTGAGTTGCGCTTGTTGTGTTGCTGATATTTTGATGTTTGATCTTGCAAGCAACGGCGTTAGCTTACATAAGCATATCAACTGTTCCATTAGAAATAGGAAACATAAATCCTTGTTTCAAATACCTATACTTATGTAAAAATATTGTAAACATATACACATATACATACATACGGACACATGTATACATTCTGTCGTTCGTGAATTAAATTATCTTTGCCCGTTGCTTTGAACGTAGCAACCACTTATACGGTAGCTAACAGTGATTTGACAGTAAACGCCTCCCAGACTGATCAGAAAATTGCTGCCTCAATTAAAGTCAGAAGAAGTGGTTTGGAAGTTATCATTATCTTATGGACGAATCGAAACATCCTGTGCACATATAGAGTCGATTTAATTTTGCAGTGTTTTTCGTTTTTCTCGTAATCTATTGCGGAATTTTTATGTCTTGAATTGCCGGTTCTGTTTTAAATTGCTTCTTGCTCTCAAGTTTTTTTACTTTCGTTTTGCTGTTCTTTTGTTTTGATGCTTTGTTGTTCACTGGTATCGCTTAATTTAAAAAAAATGCTCGTACACGCCCACTTCTCATACTTTTGGCCAAAAATGAAAGGTAAAAATTGAGAGTGAAATTATTTCAAATCAAAAGCAACGCAAGCAAAGAAGTTGCTTTTGCTTTATACTCCCATTAACTATCAGCGGACAACTCAAAGTGCAATCATATCTCTGCGCAGGAAGCCGCAAATAATAACAAAAACATCTATATAAATATGTATGTTGTAGATGCAAACACATATTTACACAGGTACATTTTGGTTTTGAGGCAGAGTGAAAACTTGAACAAACATTTTTAATTTGTGTGTATATAATTTTAGATATTTGAATGTAATCAGAGCAATAGAATCAGAGCAAATAACTTTGGGAACTTCAATTTCAATTCCAGTTCATATTCTGCAGAATTTTGATAATTATTGAAATAAATTTTCATACGTAATATAGTTTCGTACGTGTAGTACGTGATACAATATTTAGATCGGGTTTGCCTATTTGCCTTTGGTTTTTTTAATTTTCATAAATTTTTCAATAAAGATATGGTTCATTCTGCCTGTGGGCAAAAAGTAAGCTGAATTTGGTTGTAAAATGAAAAATCTTTATTTATTCTTGTAAATCAATTTCATCCTCTTCAAAATAATCCCCTCTCGATGAAATACACTTATGCCAACGATTTTTCCAATCCCCGAAACATGCCAAATAGTCCATTTCCGGTATAGCCATCAGCACCTTTTTCGATTCAGCTTTTATCTCCTCAATCGACTCGAAACGCGTTCCCCGTAGTGGTCTCTTGAGTTTTGGGAATAGCCAGAAGTCACACGGAACCAAATCAGGCGAATACGGTGGTTGCGGAACGATATGCGTGGAATTTTTTGGCGAAATGGTCACGAAGAACGAGTGCAGTGTGAGACGGTGCATTATCGTGATGCAAAAACCAAGAGTTGTTGGCCCATAATTCTGGTCTTTTTAGACGAATTGTTTCACGTAAACGAAGCATAACGCTCAAATAATATTTCTTATTAACAGTTAGGCCAGGTGGAAGGAATTCATAGTACACCATACCACGAAAATCGAAAAAAACTGTCATCATGACCTTTATTTTTGAACGACTTTGACGTGCTCTTTTCGGTCTGGCCTCGCCTTTAGCACGATATTCGCTTGATTGGTCGGTTGTTTCAGGGTCGTAAGCATAAATCCAAGTCTCATCTCCCGTAATGATGCATTTGAGCTTGTCCTGATAGTCTGAAAGCATTGTTTCACACACATCAACGCGACGACTTTTTTCCAAGAAATTGAGAGTTTTCGGTACCAAACGAGATTTGACTTTTCGAAGGCCCAAATGGTCTTTCAAAACGGTTTTCACAGATCCTTCTGATATTCCGATCATATCAGTAAGGTCTTTAACAGTCAACCGACGATTTTTGAGCACTAACTCCTTCACTTTATTGACGTGTTGGTCATCTGTTGACGTCGATGGTCGTCCGGCGCTCATCAACACATTCTCGACCCTCTTTGAAGTCTTTGTACCACTTATAAACATTTTTCTGCAACATGGTCGAATCACCAAATGGCTTCTGCAACATGCTAAACGTTTCCGCAGCCGAAATTTCATTCCGTAAACAAAATTTGATGGCACTTCTCTGCTCAATCAAATCAGACATTGTAAAAATTGAAAAATGCACTCTTGGTCATTTGGTAAACTCAAGCGTAAATATATTACTGATAATGACATTCACATGAAAGTTGGCCCAGATGTTATTAACAGTGCTGCCAACTCACGAAAAAAATAACTAGTGTGAAATTTTAGTCCCGCGAACTTTGACAAATAAATTCACCTTACTTTTTGCCCACAGTAGTATCATATAAATTAAAGCTCATAAATTTATACAAAATTTAAAATTTTTTAATTGGAATTACAAAAAATTGGTCCCATTCAATTCTAGTGTAAGTGAGAGTAAAACTAATTACTAATCACAAGATGACTTCCTATGGCAACATCCCACTTGGCTTAAAGCATCATTTGCGGCTGGTGTGTTGAGAACCATATAAATAAATAATTATCGAGCTTCACAAATAATCCAATGACCGGGGAAGACGACAATACAAAGTTTTTCAACCAGCCTTGGCGGCGAAGTAAAGGCAAAACGTACAACGCAAAATCCTTTCCATTCGAAACGGTTGCTTTTATTTTGCGTGTCATTGTGCACTGTTCAGCCGATTCTTGGTTCATTGTCAGTGCCATTGGCCATGGTTATTGTTCAGAGGCCAATCCAATGCGATTAAATAGCAGTGGCAGAGAGAAGAGTTAATTGCACCCTCGTGCCTATCCCAGCGTACACATACATTCACACTTACACCTTAATGCAATCAACTCAGCAGCGGTTGGAACGACATTACTCAAATGAATGCTGGCGGAAAAGTTGAAGACTTTACTTAGAGCAAAGTTTATTTAAAGCGAATCTCAGTCCGTATAATTTGTCGAACAATGACCAGCTGCACAATGCATGGGTTGAACGAGCGACTATTTAGGTTGTGTTAATTGTGAAATTGTTCTGTTGTTCTCAGTTAATTAATAAAGTACCGAAAAGAATTAGAAGAGGAAGGGTTGAGGCAGAAAACTTTGATTTTAACTAATTGAGTTGCAGTTGCCCACATTTATCCAATTTTCTCGTCTATAAAAGCAGTCACTTGGACGTGACAGAATCAATCAATTATTTTCTTATGTTTTGAACGGCAAATTTTTGAGAACAAAAGCTCTCAAAGTTCTTACTTTTGTGTATTTTTATAAGTTGTTAACGAATTTCTGTGTGTTATCGTCTGCATACAAAGGGACTATTGTGACGAAATGCACATGTACGTGTACTCGAATGAAATGTGAAAGTGAAGTAGTAGTAGACATTGCGTTCGATTGTGGATTTGATGGAATTTGAAGCACATAAAAGTCAAATAATTTGCTACGCTTTTATTATGTATGTATGTATGTATGTATGTATGTATGTATGTATGTATATGAGCATGTGTGTAGATGAGTATGTTTTTTTATTTTTGGTATGCGAACCTTGGAGGGGGAATTTTCTAAAGATACGTATGAGCCGACTCATACGTATGCCCGATTCACATGCGATATTTCCCGGCTCTTTTGAACTGAGTTTCGTAGTGAAGAACTGTGTCAGCATGAAGGTAACGTTTCCATGTGTTCTCCGGCTCCATTTCTGTGTGTCGGGGAACATAGTGAAAGTGGTTCTTCCCTACCCACTATCGTTCCATTTGGTCTGCCAGTTTTGCAGAGCGGTATCATCGATCCTGTGTAGGACGTCCCTCAGTGAGGCTTTGTCACCAGATGCCCACGCGTTTTTTGCATGCTGGTTTTGTTTCATTACCTTTATATCGAGAGGGATTCTGCCTGCTATTACCCCTGCTGTTTCGTCAGATATGGTCCTATAGCCTCTAATGATTCTGAGATTGGATAATCTCTACATTCCCTTTTAGCCTGTCTCAAATAGCTGGGATATTTCACTACGTCGCCCCACACTTCCACAGCCTAAAACAGGATCGAGTTGCAGATGTTTGCTAACAATGCACTCATTTTTTGCCTTGGTCCACCCACATTGGGCATCAGTCGCAATAAAGCCGTACAGGATTTTGAGGCTTTGGAGCTTCCGTATTCCAGATGCCTTTTAAAATTGAGCCTTCTGTCGATCATTATATATATATGTATAATTGGCGCGTACACCCTTTTTGGGTGTTTGGCCGAGCTCCTCCTCGTATTTGTGGTGTGCGCCTTGATGTTGTTCCACAAATGGAGGGACCTACAGTTTCAAACCGACTCCGAACGGCAGATATTTTTTATGAGGAGCTTTTTCATGGCAGAAATACACTCGGAGGTTTGCCATTGCTTGCCGATGGGCGACCGCTATTAGAAAAATGTTTTTCTTAATTTTGGTGTTTTCACCGAGATTTGAAGCGACGTTCTCTCTGTGAATTCCGAATGGTAGTCGCGCACCAACCCATTCGGCTACGGCGGCCGCTCGATCATTACCTTTAAATATTTTAGGGTATCTGTTGATGTTACATTGTGACCACCAACCTTTATTTGAATATTTTCAACTTTTCGCCTAGAACTTATGAGAACCAGTTCGGTCTTATGGTCTGCTAGTTTTAGCCCAGACGATTGTAACCATTGCCTAATTTTAATGATGGTGTCCTCTACCCTTCGTGAGACCTCTTTTACCGTTTTCCCTACAACTACCACAGCGAGGTCATCTGCGTACCCAACAATGCTGGCTTGTTCGTGCTGTTCAACGCGTAGCACTGCATCATACATGATATTCCACAGTGCCGGGCCAAGTACAGAGCCTTGAGGAACTCCTCCAGTTACCTTATAGCTTTTGGACCCTACGTCTGTATCATATCATAGGGTTCTGTTATCAAAGTATGAAGCAATTAGCTTTATCAGATAATTCGGCACATTCATACTCCGAAGTGCCATCAGTATTTGGTCCCATTTGGCCGTATTGAACGCATTTTTAATATCCAGAGTCACGACTGTGCAATATTTTACCAGAGATAGCAGTTTTTGCTATTTGGCATACCTACTTCTATTATTGCATTTACTGCACTGCGATGCTTTCTGAAACCGTATTGGCGAGCTGACAGTCCTGTATGTCTTTCTGAGTGCTGCTCTAGTCGGTTACAGATTATTGCTTCTAGCACTTTGTCAGCGGTGTCCAGCATGCAGAGCGGCCTGTATGATGAATGATCTTCTGGAGGTTTTCCAGGCTTCGGCAGTAGGATTAGTCGCTGTTGTTTCCATTTCGTCCTCGTTATCAGTGAAATCCCTTCTGATATAGAGTACACCTTGATCCGGATGAGTATGTGTGCATATGAGTATGTGTGTAGATGAGTATGTATGTAGAGTAAGCATGTGGCTTTTAAGCTCTCTTTGTAAAAATTAAATATTCATGGCATCGGGCAATGGACTTTTATATACTAAAATGGGGTATAATAATATTTTAACATATTTTTTTAAAAACCTCCTGCTGGGAGCATATTGAAAGTATTTTATATATAGCTTATATGAACTTGAAAATACCTACATACATTTCATACAAAAATTAAGGGAGCAGTAAAATTTCCTAAATTTCTTACTGATTTTTGAAAAGCTCTATCTCGGTGAAAAATGGGCGCACGGAGTTCCGACAAAAATCATTTAGAAGCTTTAAACTTCTAGTTTTAAGATCTTTAATTTTTTTTCGAAATTTTCGAAATTTTTTCCTTGTTTTTGTTTTGGATTGCACGGGCTTGGGCAAATTTGTCCGTCTAAAACTAGTTATACAGTCAACTAGCTTGATTATTTAATTTCAATTTGCTGTTTTTTGAATTCTCGCTACGATCATTTCTCTCTGAGACATCCGCCTTTTACGAAAAAGACCATTTTATTTTTGATCATTGATATCTCAACAACTAATAGTCCCACAATAAATCAAGCAATGGTTTTGGAAAGTGGAATAAACTTCCTATAAGATCCTAGTTTAATTTTTTTTGAGAAACAATTTTTTTTCAGCCTTAACGTTGGTTTGGAGTGAACACAAAAAACACCTTTTTACGGTTTTTCAGAAAATCTATCGCTCACTTACAAATATTAATGCGGGAACTCATGTTTCCAGGGATTTTTACAGTTTAATACTCTACTAATAACCCTGTAAATTTTTAAATCGATCCATCAAGCCGTTTTTCCGGACCGATTGATCAAAGTTTTACAAAAGGGTTAAAGGAACAACGGCATTGTTTTTAAACATTGGCTAAACATTATTACTTACAATTGAAAATACATTTTTTTTCAGCTTTTTTCGCATTTTTGCATTAGTATCTTATTAAATTAAAAAAAAAAATCAAAAAAATGTTAAATGTTTTTTCGCAAAACACAGAGAGATCCAACTGCTCGATGCCTTTCAAAATGGTGCTCATCATACCATTTATTTGCCAATAAATGTTTTATTTTAACATAAACTAGGAAGCCCAATTTCTTTTCTGTCAACTACAATTTAAATAACTGCACCCTAATTAGGAAGTGGGAAATGAAAGATCTTGGTGTTATCTTTAATGCTAAAACCAAAAATTCTGATTATGTGATATCTAAAGTATTTGCAATGGTTGGTTTCATCAGAACAAATTCCACTGACTTTAAGGACCCTGAAACTTTGAAGTCTCTCTATGTTGCCTTAGTACGATCTCGTATTGAGTACTGTAATATGGAACCAACACAACGAGATTCATTCGAAAATCGAAAAGGTGCAAGCAATTTTCACAAAAATAGCGTTGTTTAAATTGGGCTGGCAAGATTATTCTGACCTTTCGTGCCCGCAATTTTCTTGGTTTACAGTCATTACGTGATAGGCGAATATATTTGTCAATAATTTTTGTCTATAATATCATTAATGATAATATCGATTGCAAGGAGTTGTTAAGTCAATTTTAAAGCCATATATTGTTTTAGTCTAAAAATTAATCGTTTATTTAACCTTTCTAATAGTACTGGTGCGTGACTACCATTCGGGATTCGGAGAGAACGTTGGTTCGAATCTCCGTGAAACAACAAAATGAGGAAAACGGTTTTCCTGATAGCTGTCGCCCCTCGCCAAGTAATGGCAAACCTCCGAGTGTATTTTTGCCATAAAAAAGCTCCTCATAAAAACAATTTGCCATTCGGAGTCGGCTTGAAACTGTAGGTTCCTCCATTTATGGAAGAACATTAGGACGTACACCACAAATAGGAGGAGGAGCTCGGCCAAACAACCAAAAAGGATAAAAGCGCCAATTATATTCTTATGCGTATATATATATTATATAACTTC
Source organism: Anastrepha obliqua (assembly GCF_027943255.1). Classification (NCBI taxonomy): domain Eukaryota; kingdom Metazoa; phylum Arthropoda; class Insecta; order Diptera; family Tephritidae; genus Anastrepha; species Anastrepha obliqua. The sequence continues at coordinate 81,005,320 of NC_072895.1, read as the reverse complement.
ACACAACCATATCTGGAGAATTTATCACTGAAAAACCATTTTTTGTTTAAATAAATTAAATAAATTTTATTATGCAATTTAATTGAAAAAAAAAAATCGTGTAAAAGAAGGGAATACGTCCTGGCAGTTTTCACATGAAGTTATGAAAGCCACAAGAGTAGACGCTATAGTAGCTGAGCAATAATGTAAGTATGTAAAGTGTGTTGCAATTACAAGGTTCAAAATAAATTGAACGAAAATCCATTGCTTTGATTATTAAATGTAGCTCATTTGGTGGTCAGACGAAGAGTTTTAGCTGCCTCGTGGGCCCGTGTTATCTTGGCACAATTACGTTCAGAATATTTTAGTAAATTAAACTCCTACCTTTCACGAATTGACCCCGACATACTCAACATATGTCCGGCATGTAAAGATGCTAACCAGTTATTCGCATCCCTTTGGATCCAACTCATCGATACAGCAAATTTCCTGGGTCTACCGTTAGATTAGAGAGACAATTACGATCGGTAACTGGCAGAGCTTGATGAAATGCTAGAACGACAACAACAATAACAATAATACCTCCAACAACGAATACGGAACCAAAATCGATTTTTTGATAGGTTGTGTGGCATGTCGAAGCATTTTGCGGGACCCATGTCCATAGCTTCAATTTTAGACTATCAAAAGTCATTAAAACTGGCTCTGTATTGCTACCCGTTTAGCAAAATAGTGTTACTAGCTGCATTAAAAAAAGACAAAAAATACAATACTACGGCTGATTATGCCAGAATCCGCACAAGGTCGTCTCGATAAATACAAAAATGCCAGTGCTAAATCACTTATTGCTTAATAAAAAGAAACTTGTTATTGGATCACCCTATGCATATAAAGTTATTCACATACGAAGTCTCCAGTTGCGTAAATATGGAAATTTGGTCGTAACTGTTAATAGCGCGAAAATATGTTGTTGGACTTGTTGGCTGCCGCCTACCTTTTGTCACACTTATCCTTTGGTCACTTGTCAAAAATTACGATACACGAGTGCATATTTCTGAAGCCTAACCAGCAAAAAGTAAGGTAAAATTAAAAGAACGTGGCTAATTAAGGAGAAGTTAAGTCACTGCACGTGTTGAACACCAACAATAATATGAACACAGCCAACACTAAATTACAAAAGCTTGACCTTTATAAATCTATTAGGAAAGGTGAGATAAAGCAAGTCAAGACAAGACTTCGCATGAATGTGGAGAGCACATACAAGTATTATATTTTAGTCAATGGACTTTTCTAATGGAAGTTTGTGTGTATGTACGTGTGCAACAAGTATGCATACACCCAACAGGAAAATAGTCTCGGTTCAAACTAGGATAGCTATTGGGAATTTGCAATCACGACAAGTTCACAGTCGTACTATGGTTGGTTGGTTGGTTAGAGTGGTGATTCATCCAGAATCCAACTAGCGCTTCCGCACCATTTTGTTGCCACATCCTCGTTACCAAATTGTTTAACAGTTATTTACAGCAGGACTATATCCAGTCTCTGCGGTTTAGGAACCTTATTAGGTTGTTGACGTCTAAGCCAAACAGCTGCTCGAGACTCTCGAACAGTGGTTTGCCCAGGGTTGACATTCTGTCCTTCCATAGGGCAGGGCATTCACAGAGAGAATGGAAGATTGTTTCTTTTTTCTCCGGTTGTTTACAACTATGACAGTATGTGTTGTGAGGGATGCCCATTTTGGCGGCTTGTTCTCCGATAGACCAGAAGCCAGTTATGACTGCCGTAAGTCTACAGGTGTCCCGTCGTTTCATGTTTATTAATGTCGACGATTGCTTGAGGTTGTAGGTGGGCCATAACGTTCTGCTGATTTTGCATTTCGTCTGGTCTCTCCATCTACACTCTGCAATTCGAAGGTATTTTAGGGAAATTACATTCTTGACCGCACCTAGTGGAGTGAATACTGGTACTGCAAGAGCGCTATTCTTGGCAGATCCCCCTCTTGCCAGTTCATCAGCTTTTTCGTTACCTTCTATGTTCTGGTGTTCCGGGACCCAAATTAAGGTTACTCTATGGTTTTCACTCAAGTTGGTGAGGCTATTCCTACTTTGCTCCACCACTTTAGAGGTTGTTATAGTCGCATCCAACGCCTGGATTGCAGCTTGGCTATCCGAAAGAATAGCGATATTGCCCTTAAAAGAGAAATCTGCGATTAGTAACCTACAGGCTTCCCCAATTGCTAGTACTTCCGCTTGGAAGACGCTATTGGTATTAGGGAGACGCACAGATTTTTCAATTCCAAGTCTCTGAGAATATATACCAGCTCCGACAGCACAATCCATTTTACTGCCATCTGTATAGACTGTCGTATCGAAGTTGTTTAGAGAGAATCCCTTATTCCATTCTTTTTTAGATGGAAAGAGCGTGGCAAACTTCCTATTGAACGTTACCATCGGGACGATGTAGTCAGTCCTCACCGAGGTTAACTGAGTTTGTCGCAATAACAGACTAGCGTGACCATACGTTTTTTCTTTCCAGCGACCCGCTTCATTTAACCTAAATGCACTCATGGTTGCCGTCTTCTTTATATGTAGGTCTATTGGAATAACGTGTGTCAGAGCATTGAGAGCCCCTCTAGGACATGATCTGATTGCACCGACCGTTATTGCACAGGCTGATCTTTGTATTCTGCCGAGTAATTTGGAATTGTACTCTCTCCCTAGAGCTTTCCACCAAACTACCGAACCATACGATAGAATGGGTCGTACAACTGCCTTATACAGCCATAATGTATGCTTAGGTTGAAGACCCCATCTTCTTCCAAGCATACGTTTGCAGGCATATAAAGCAATTTCGTACTATACTTCTTATAGTTTCTTAAGAAAGGAGTGTCCATTGTGATCATGACATTCGTTTTTTTAGTTTATTTTGGAAGTATTATTAAATTCGACAAATTTGTTTCAGCCTGCTATGCACACATTTTAATATACTCGTCGTAGCTTAGAAGCTGTGGTAAATGCGATATATTAAATTTATTGATTTATTTAAGGAAAAAAGCGAAAATATATAAAATATATTCGCTGGTGCTATGAATATTTTGAAAATCATGCTTTGAAAAAAAAAAAAATTCATTTAAAATTTTCATTACATTTCTTTCATATTTACGCTTTGTGCACCTATACATATGTACATACATACATGTGTATTAATAGTTTAATAACTTGTAATTTTCTTAGACATAAGTAAATCTAATAATTTAGTTTAATTATATTAATTATAATACCTTCCTTGCATTTTATAAACCGTACTCCACTAACCACCTGCCAATCGTAATGTGCAAGAAGGGCGATTTTGTGCCTCTACTTTCGGAAGGTAATCGCGATATGAGTGGACCACAAGAGGCCAAATAGTACTAGTACTGAACCATACATCCCTGCAGAATATATGTTTTAAAGATGCTAATATTAACGGTGTTTGTTAATGTAAGGATTTCGGAATATTTTTAACATAGTCTTGAGATTTCGGTATTTCGAGATACGTCGCGGAACACAACTTTATTAAATTCAATACAGATTTAAAAAGCCTAAACCGTTTGCTTATGAAAACTAGAAGAGTTTTAACATGCCATATGTCGTGCGATTTTTTGAAAATGAGAGGTAAATTGATTTTGAATACCATTTATTTATTTCGAAACAATACAAACAAACGCTCCTTTACCACGCAGTTTGTAGGTTGAGAGGGTTATACGCACAATCTCCATACCAAGTAGAGGCGAGTGGTATTGTCGCTAATTTGTCTGCTTTTCAATTCTACGCTCTGGTTTACATATCAAATGATGCGGAAATATTCCGCTATCTCATTAAGAGATGCTCGGCATTTGCGAGCATTGATGGTATTTGTGATAACCCCACCAAGAGCTATCCTCATTATAAAGCGTTTTTCAGTAAGAGCGCTGAGCGCTTCAATTTTTTTTTTGAATAAAACACAAACGGTTTGACTTTTTTAACTAATTTTTTTTTATTATCGAGTTTGAACATATACATTTAAGTATGAAATTCGATTTCTTTTGCATGACCACCGCGTGCACGTTTTACGAAGTCCAATCGTTGGACCCAATTTTCGACCACTCTTTTGCATAAATCGGCCGAAATTCCAGCAATTTCGCGTTCAATATTGGCTCTGAGCTCACAAATCATCGCCCGCTTGTTACTGTAGACCAATGACTTCACATAACCCCAAAGAAAATAGTCTAGAGGCGTCAAATCACACGAGCGCGGCGGCCATTCGACCGGCCCATTTCTGGAAATAATGCGCTCATCGAACTTACTCTTCAACAAATCAATTGTAGCGTGTGCTGTGTGGCTTGTGGCCCCGTCCTGTTGAAACCATATGTCGTCTAAGTCCATACCATTCAATTGCGGCCAAAAACAATCGTTTATCATGTCGCGGTATCGATTTCCATTCACAGTAACGTGGCGATCGTTCTTGTCAACGAAAAAATATGGGCCAATTACGCCGCCGGCATGTAAACCGCACCAAACAGTGATTTTTTCGGGATGCAACGGTGCCTCATGAATCACGTGTGGATTGCTTTCTGCCCAGTAACGCATATTTTGCTTGTTGACTAAGCCATTGAGCCAAAAGTGAGCTTCATCACTGAAGATGATTTTTTGGAAAATTTATAAATTTTCATAAAAAATTTGCACGATTTGCAATCGTTGCTCAAGTGTGTAGCGTTGCATGATGAAATGTGTACTAATGAAGTTTACAAATGACAAGCGAAAAATAAAAAATATTGCGTCGTTCGCCCTCCCTATCGGAAAAAAGTTGAAGCGCACCTATTGAAAAACGCCTTACATATATATATATGTATAACTAGCTTTAACCCGCGGCCCTGCTCGCATAGGAGTAGTTTTGAGGGATTTAGGATATGTACAATATATAAAAGAATTACAAACAATAATTTCATGGAAAATAATTTTTTATTAATATATTAACCATAATATTACAATACCCGGCATCCGTTGCCAAGCCTCGTTGAATAAAATCAAAACAACCAATCAGAAAAATATCAAGCAAAATTATTTTTATTAATTTTCTATCTCAAACTGTTTTTGAACTTTGCATTTGGGTCATAGTTGAACAGTTTATGCGGATTATGAAGTCTAGAGTGTGCTATAAATAGTGGGAAATAGGAAAAACTAAGATTTTTTAGATTAAATTTAAGCAAATATTCGATTATTAGTGACGAATGAGAGTGGTGGCGCGGCCTGGGGCTGTGGGAAAGAAGTTCCATCATAAAAACATGCCTATAACCTTCATTGGGTGAAAATATGAATGTATAAAAATTTTTACGTCATTTGGTGTTGTCGTTTCGTAATGATGCGCGGACAACGTACAGACATTCACCTTTATAGTATAGATTGGCGCGTACACCCTTTTTTTGGGTGTTTGGCCGAGCTCCTCCTCCTATTTGTGGTGTGCGTCTTGATGTTGTTCCACCAATGGAAGGACCTACAAAATTTCAAGCCGACTCCGAACGGCAGATATCTTTATGAGGAGCTTTTTCATGACAGAAATGCACTCGGAGATTTGCCATTGCCTGCCGAGGGGCGACCGCTATTAGAAAAATGTTTTTCTTCATTTTGGTGTTTCACCGAGATTCGTTCTCTCTGAATTCCGAATGGTAGTCACGTACCAACCCATTTCTAAGCTATTCTATTTTTCCGAGTGGCACAAGGAAATCGACAGATGAAGGCAACGTACATAGGTACATATATTTATGCATAAGTAACAACGTATTTCTCACTTGCCAAGTTGTAATGCATATTAATTTATAAGTGTACACTGTCAGAGAGACGTGCGAATATTCATAACCTAATAAATCCTCTTCTCTCGTAACATGTGCTAAAATACCTGAATGTACATATGTACATATATTTCTATTTATACTTAGAAAGAAGCAACAATTCACGCATTGTTAACTAAGCTTCCTGTTCTCATAACCGTGTGCATTTCCATATCCTGTGCGCATACAAATGTTGTAATTAAATTTAAGAAGCTTATTATCACACACACACACATGTTTGCAATGATAAATTGTTACATCTCTAACTCCGAACATTTTCTTGTTCATATTGGCTCTTATTAGTAACCACTTCGCGTTCCCATTTACCTGCGTGTTTGTTTGTAAATGAGTTTATAATAAATATCCGTAGATATGATTATTTAGAAATAATCCACTAGGTATGCCGCTGTAGGTGAATGAGTTTGTATGTGACAACCGCTGTTAGCACGAAACACTCAAATGATAGAAAAAGTGTTTGGTAACAGCGGCCGCCCCTCGGCAGGTAATGGCAAACCTCCGAGTGTATTTCTGCCATGAAAAAGATTCTCATAAATAACTGTCTGCCGTTGGGAGGCGGCTTAAAACCGTGGAACACAAATAGGAGGAAGAGCTTGGCCAAACAACCAGTAAAGGGTGGTTTGTTCACTAGAAGGTAATAAGCTCTGACTGCCAGTGCCATGGCATTGCCACGGAACTCATCATGGCATCGCCAAATGGAGGCCAAAGAAGTTGAGTGTCGTGATAGTGAACGGATTAACTTCGAAGAATAAAGAAGGATACATCGAATTGTAGGAGCAACTTGGAAATCATTGTGTGGAGTTAAAGGAGAAAGGAGACTTTTGTCGATCAATATAAAATATTGAACGTTATTTAGTTTGCTTGAGTTTTATTGTAAACTTTCTGGAACATAACTGCCCGGTTATGTTGATAAATGATATGCGTTAAATGTTCCTCGCGTGAGCATCACTTCAGATGTCGATTTTTTTTGGGGAAATTTGAGAAATTTTCGAGCATATTTAACTACGATTGGCGGCCTTCAAGTGACTAATCGATGACGATTTTCCGATTATTGTGTTTTTCCGTACCCTGCTGAACGATTATAACGATCGAAAATGTCCGTAAATCGGGGATATTGCAAATTTTCACAGGTGCACAATTTTCGTAGTTCATTTGAAGGATTTTTATACGGTTCCGGATCGGAATCGAACTCATTACAGTAAATTATAGCTTTCCTACTCAGCATTTATCAAAAGTGGTACTATTGCACTCTGACAAATGCCAAGAACGAATCATTGCTAAAAAATCTTGAGAGAGTCTTTTTTCCGTGACTGATTTATGTTCAAGATATTACCAAATTGGACTATAACCTGAGTGCTCGAACTATTTCCTCTTCAGCGCCATTTATCTGCCATTGATCTCACTTAATGATTTGATTACTACAGTCAGTCTTATCCGCCGTTTTTTAATCCCAAATTATGGTTGTACGTGAAATGACTTAATAGTTTATCATCTAATTTTTTTTTTCGGGACACTTATTTTTTTAGGTTCCGCAAACCTATCCCACGAAAATTATATGAATAATGATTTTTACTATAGAACAAATTTTTTATAATGTTTAAATCCATTTTTCACATACAGAAGAGAATTACTGAAACATTAAGAATTACTGATGGGCGAACAAATTAAAAAGTGGAAGTGCAGAAATGTTTAAAAATTTCTAGCGCTTCAATGGAGCATCAAGGAATCATGAACAGATTCAAAGTCGTTACGCTAAAAGCAAATCTTATGTCGAAATGGAATTTGAAATATTCGTGTGCAGAATTCTACGACTTTTTTAAAACAAGTCCAGAACTACTCCGCCAAATTACTGCAAAGGAAAAATTTTGATCAACATTCATTTTAACGTTGCTGTCTGTGATGGCGCCGCCGCCGAAAATGGATATGTGATAGTTATTGTGATTAGTTTAGGATGGTTTAAGATAGGGGTGTAAGTTCTTTGAATGAATAAAATAAAGGGTGATCAGAACGGAGGTACTTTCTCCAATAGGGTCTTTTGACAGATCAAGCGTAATTACTGTCAAACTAAATACATAATTTTTTTCAGCATTCATTGACATCTCATCCTGGAAAGACTTACGCCTCAACAACGTTTACAAATCGTACAATTGAATTCCGAAAATCGACGCTATGTGAAAAGTGTTTATTGTGTGCGCAGGTTAACTTATGGTGGTCAGCATTGAGGCCCATTTTTGGCTTAATAGTTACGTCAATAAGTAAAATTGCCATATTTGGGCTGAAGAGCAACCCGAAGTCATTCAAGAACAGCCATTATATCCATTTAAAACAATCGTTTGGTGCGGCCTATGGGCTGGACGAATCATTGGCTCATATTTTTTCAAAGACGAGACTGGCGCCAATGTAACATTGAATGTGATGCCTTTGTGATGTCGACAATAGCAGCCCGTGATCTTCACAACATTTGGCTCCAACAAGACGGCGCTACTTGCCATACAGCCCGTGAAACAATGGATTTACTGCGCCGCCGTTTCGATGAGACATTTATCTCCCGTCTCGGATCAGTGGGTTGACCGTAGTGGATAGCGTGATAACACACCTTTGGGCTCATATTTGTGGGGGTATTTCAAGTCTTAATGATTTGTGGATAAACCAGCTTTGACTGATCCATTGGAAGTCAGCATTACTACAGTTTTTCTGGAGATACCGACCGTAGTCTTAAAGCTAGTCATTCAAAATGGTTGAATTACAGCGCAGTTGCGGCCAACATTTGAAAGCGATTGCCTTTAAAAAATGCTGTCATGAATGGCTCTACACGAAAATAACAAAGATTGCCCAGTCAATTTGAGCTTTCGTAGTTTTATGTCAATTTAAACTCCGACACCTCTAAATTTATCGCCCTTTGTATGCAAATTAATATCAGAAAAATTTTCCAACTTTGTTATTCTTTTATTATCCTTGTTTTCATTGCGATATCCCCCGAAATTGTTTTCAATAGTGAGCTTTTATTATTTTTCAGTAACCAGATGATGGCTTTTTTTAAGCTAAGCGTTTATTTAAAATTTCAAATAATCTAATTTTGTATTAAAATATTTATTACGTGAGTTAGCAGAAGCATATACATTAGGGCGGGTGGATTTAAAAATCGCTCATTGCTCTGTGAAAATCGTACTCTAGGGATCAAAATAAGAAACTTTGCCGAAGGAACCATACCTCTAAAACGAATTCTGATGTCCTCCAATTTGGGTCGAACGAAAAATCCCACTTTGACCCATTTAGAGTGCTCCAATCGAGTCCAAATATATGGCCGACCCCCACTAAGTTTGGACGGCCGATCCACCCATGCCAGTGGCACACCCCCTGGAACTCCCCTGGGGGTTCGCCATACAATCATTTCAAAATATCACCATTTTTGGCTTTTACATGAGAAAAGAAACTAAAAAGTTCGACCCAAATTGGGGGACATCAGAATTCGTTTTAGAGGTATGGTTCCTTCGGCAAAGTTTCTTATTTTGATCCCTAGAATATGATTTTCACAGAGCAATGCCTCCCCACAAATCGACCCGGCCTAATATACATGTAAAATTACGATATTTTATTTTAGTTTTTACTTTTGTAAAATTTGGTTTTCGAGCAAAAACAATTTATTAGGCGAGCTCACATATTCAGGTAAACACTTCTGCGAACAATTTTTTACTGCTTATGCCTATTTATATGTACTTATTTATGTGCATATGTGTCCAGGTACATACATTTAAATAATTCCGCAAATTTACCCTTGTCACGTTCTTAACAGAAAATAATTACATTTATACCTTTATTTATAGGTTATATAGTGTATACAGGTGAACATATGTATGTTTGAGTGCCCACATACCAGTAGAATATCTCACAATATTGATGATTTTCGAAATTTATTAATTTCATATCAGACGCGTAATAAATATACGGATTTTGTACGTTCCTCAGTGGTCTACAAAAGTCTCATATGCGATAACCTCTATTATAGACAGAAGCTTCAATTTCGAACATTAATATTCGTCAAGCCTCTAATCCAAGAAAAATGCGCATTTCAGTTCGTTTGGTTATGAAAATAATGTGTGCGGAAAAACTCTCAGTGCGACTGCTAATAAATATTAACAAGGGCTTTTATGCAGACTTCGCTGAAAAAAGAACTGAATACAAAGTAAACTTTTCATTATCTACTTTTAATAAACTTAGGTATAGCCTGATTCAGTAGAACAATAAAGTTGGAAAGGCAACAAAAGTCCACTGATTGTTTGTTGGCGCAGGTGCTGGTGCCTTTAAAATCCCACTGCGCGCAAAGAACCGTATGAACACTTCAAGCAGAATACCACAAAATGATGTGAAACGTAACAAAGGAAATTAAATACTACTTATATGTATGTGTGCATTTACACTTACTTGTATTTGTATTTACAAATGCATTAGTGCCCTAAATCTACGCTCCTTTGTGTGTAGTTGAAAAAGTAACACGAAAAGAAGTTTTTTAGTAAATAGTTGACTCGCTGGAGGACTTCGGTCGGTATCTCGTGAAAAAGTAATGCTGATGCCTCAATCAAAGCTGGTTTATCCACAAATCATTAAGACTTTAAATACCCCTCTTCGATAGTAAACTTCTCTCATTCCTCCTTCAGAACATCTTTCAAGACCTCTTGGGTTGCAATTTGGTGTGTCTTTATTTTCCTTCCACTAGCGCACATAAGTGTTCAATAGGATTTAAATTTTGCTATTATCGAGGTGTTGACAGAAGCTTGGGTACATTATAGGGAAGCCATAATTTTAGTATATTGACGGTATGCTTTTTGTTTTCAAATATCCAAATAAACAAAATTTATTCATTGCCAGCGCTGCATAAGATTTACTCCATACAACTTTTCTTCCTTTGATACCAAAAATGAAAAACTTGCGTTCATCCGAAAAAAAAACTTTTCCCAAAATTCTGGTGGCCTGTGTATCTGCTTATTTGCGAAAGCACTGCCTTTTTGTGTATTTATTAGGCAAAATTACTTCTTAATAGCAACTCTTCCATGATAGCTGGCTTTTCTTGAGGCTCTTCTGGCAGTTGAAGTGTTAACTTGCGCAACTAAGTTCCCGCTGTTTGTCAATATATGCCGCCAGCAGTGTGCGCTACTCGATTCCAACATAATCGAAATGTCATAAACCAAGCTTAGACATATAGTTAACAAACTGTTTGGACACATTAGTGATTTCGTTTTGGTATCATATACTTTTGGTTTTGTGAAAATGTCTCATTTTGTGCCGAATAATCGTCATTTGCGGGAAGTGTTGATTTTCCTCTTTCATTCGAAAAATACGGCGGTTGAAGCGCATCGGGAGCTACAAAAAGTTTATGGAGATGCTGCTTTAAGTGAAACAACGTGCCGAGATTGGTTCCGTCGCTTCACAGACGGTGATTTTAATGTTGACGACCGTCCGCGTCAAGGAAGGCCAAAAACCTTCGAAGACGCTGAATTGGAGGCATTGCTCAATGATTATCCATGTCAAATGCAAGAAAAGCTTGCTTCAGTATTAGGAGTTATCCGCCAATCCATTTCCAAGCGATTGCATGTTTTGGGAATGATTCAGAAATAGGGGACTTGGGCTTCTTATGAGTTAAAACCAAAGGATGTCGACGTCGTTTTTTCGCCTGTGAACATCTGCTCCAGCGGCAAAACAATAGAGGTTTTCTTCATCGCCTCGTGACGGGTGATGATAAATGGATTCATTACAGCAATCCAAAGAAAAGAAAGTCAGGGACTGCTTCTACGTCGTCACCTCGGTCGAATATTCACGCTGCGAAGGTTATGTATTTGGTGGAATGAAGTTGGTGTTATTTATTTTGAACTATTAAAACCAAGCGAAGCCACCACTGGGTATCGGTATCGACTTCAATTGATGCGCTTGAGCCGAGCACTGCGCGAGAAGCGACCGCAACACGTGGATAGGCATGAAAAAGTGATTCTACAGCATGTCAACGCTCGGCCTCACGTTGCCAAACCCGTTAAAACCTACCTGGAAACACTCAAATGGGAAACCCTACCCCACCCAGCATATCCTCCAGATATTGCGCCGTCCGATTATCACCTGTTCCAATCCATGGCACATGGTCTAGATGACCAGCAGCTCCATTCATATGAAGACATCAAAACTGATTAACTTAAACAATAAAAATAGTAATTTTCCTTACAACAACACAAGAAGCGAATCCGCAACATGGTGAAAAGATTTTTAATGGCATTGCAGCGACAATTTTTTCTATATGCATTCGAGAAAAAACTAAAAAAATATTACTATTATATACAATATACAAAATATTGTAGTTATTTCATACAATTTTTTTATCAACTTAGAATTTAGAATGAATGAAAATAAGGTTTGCATTTCGACCCCACGGTCTTTTGTGCCCTCCATTCCTTATAGAACCTCATCGAAACGCAGCGCTCTTATCTTAAATCCAAGACAGAGTTATGTTGAGCTGAGCGTATGTACCTTTTTTCCGGCCACATCCGGCTGAGATATCTTAGTTTCCTTCGCGCTATAGCATCGCATTCGAGAAGAAGGTGAGTTGTAGCCTTCGTGTACTGGGCGCAGAAACGACAGGTATTAATGGTCCATACCACAATCCTATGAACAAGGCTGCGCAATCTGCAGTGACCTGTGAGTATACCCGTGATCATTCTCAGATTGTTATTAGGGAGGATTGTGAGTTGCCTGAACCTTCTTTGATTATACCATCGCAGTAAAGGCTTCACATGGCGTGGGCCTATAATTTGGTGCCAGCTCACATCTCATAGCTACAAACCTTCGTTTTTTAGCTCCTTCTTATTGATGAAAGATTCCATGGCAAGGAAGGGTTTGGGTCCTTCTTCTTTCACAGTTAAACTTCAATTTTCTGGCACTCCTATGCGTTTGAGCATTCCCAACTAATTCAGTTTCTCGATGTACTCAAGCACTAATGAGGATTAACCACAAAGGTTGACAACGCCTTGAGTGCAGCCTGACAGTCGCTCAGATTTGCGATTTTGGTTCAACCACCAAAATTTTTGCATATGTTGTCACGCGCTTGCACCCTTTATTGGGTGCTAATCCTTATATTTGTGGTGTGCGCCTTGATGTTGTTCCCCTCTATTTTATTCAACACATAATTAAAATAAAAATCCAATTACCCCATAGTTAATAAAAAACTAAAGAACTCGAAAATATTTTTTTTTTTTTGCTATATTCACCGCACTATTATGAAATCTTTTCTGTGTGTTCTAACTGCATTTCACCTCTTATATAAATTTTTCAGGTTTATTTTTTAGGTGAATGAAAGTTGAAAAATTTTAGAAAAAAAATGTAACACGTATAAATAGAGACAGTTTCATGGATTTTAAAACCATTTTATCGTGTTTTATTCCCATTTAATTTTCTCCGTATATAAAAAAAAGCACCCTTTATAGTTGGACTTTTCCCTCAAACATTTGTGACAATTGTCTATTATGAAAAATTAAAAATTACGAAAACATGCTTTAAAGTCAACAAATAAACTGGTAACAACAAGCAAAAAAGTAAGAAGTGGAGAAAAATTCGCAGGATTAAGAATTAAGCTGCCAAAAAAATGCGCTCTAAAAAGGATTTTTTACAACTTTTTATTTCTGAGGATTTGATATCGAATAACGGCGCTGAACGCAAACGCAATAAAAAGGCAGGAATTTAATTTCAAGAGGCGTTGGTTTTCGTTAACAAAAACAAAAACAAAATTCAAGCAACAACAAAAGTAAACAAAGCCATAAACAGCGCAGCGGATAGAAGCCCTTAAAATTTATGTGTATTGAATAAGAACCGCACATCAACATCTATTGTGGCTCAATGATGGTAAGAAGGGAGTGGAACAGAACATAGCAGATAAAGCGTAATAGGAGTAGCTGGTAATAAGAGAAACTTTTTTATGAGTAGTGACAACAACAGGAAGACGTGAGTTTGCCGCTCATATACTCGCTTACACTCGCATGTACGAACGTGTTTTTGTTGTGCTAATGTTACTTGCCACATACGAGTACAACCGGCCCCTTTAATGAAAATAACTAAAGTAGACGAAATTAACAATATGCAGTTCTTGTCAAATATTTAAATAACTTGGCACGGTGGTACTTATCGTTCAGTCAAACACAAAATACAAGGCGAAATGTTTGTAGTGTTTATTTTTGCGGATTTAGCATCTCAATGCTTCCTGGGGCCGTATTCTGTAACTCGATTCGAAAGTTGATTCAATTGGAATTATTATATCGACCCGAATTTGTGTAAGCATTCTTTAAAATTTTCAGAACGAGTTATTCTTCCTCTTCTTGATTGGCGCGATAACCGCTTACGCGAATTTGGCAAGTTTAGCAAAGCTCGCCAGTTGTTTCTTTCTCGCGCTAACCGCCGTCAGTTGGGAACACCAAGTGACACCAAGTTCCTCTCCACCTGCTCTTTCCAACGCAAAAGAGGCCTTTTTCTTCCTCTGCTACCACCAGCTGGTACTGCATCGAATACATTCGGACGACATGACCTAGCCAACGAAGCCCCTGGATCTTTATTCGCTGCGCTATGTCTATGTCGCCGTAAAGCTCATACAGCTCATTGTTCCATGACTTATGATACTCGCCGTCAGATAGAGTTATTAGTTTTGCGAAAGTTTACCTCCCTGTTGTCAGAGTATTCGAATGTTAAACGTCAAAATATAATTTTACAAAACAAATTGAAGAAATTAATGAGGAAAGAAGTCCGAGAAGGGCCATTAGGGATAAGTGAAATATTACGAAGTTATCGCAGAAAAGATAAATACATACTGAGTATAAATTTGTTAATGTTTATGCATTTGAACATTTAGCTTCGCACAAAGTTTTCGGCTTTCCAAGGAAGCCTTGCATTGTGAGTTGAGAAGCTCACGAGCTATTCACATTTATAAAATCTACCGCAGGATCTCAAACAGTAAAACTTAATCGTCTTCTTCTTTCCCAGCATTACAACGCGGGGTGCGTCAAAGCTGCCTTCACAATGCTCGTCCAAAACGGGCGATCTTGAGCTTTTGCTTCGTAGTTACGAATTCCCAAATCGTTGAGATCGTTTTCCACTGCTTCTATCTATCAATTCCTCGGTTAGCTCCGTAGTTAGCTACTCTCAAGTACTTTATGCACCCTTTTACTAAAAAAAAGAAGAAATTTAAATGTTAAAAAGTGGGATACGACTCCATAAATTCCACCATAATTCCAAATTGGTTTTGTTTTGTACACCGGGTTTTGCTTGGCCTAACCCTATTGACAAATACTCCATGTTCAAACTTCTTATATTTAATAACAAATTTGTTTCTGTTTGTTATTTCTACTATACCAACAACAATGTTTTGTCCGTTTGATTATCAAAGCAAAGTATTGGCAAAGTACAAAACAAAGAATGAGTACGCCTTGTTTCATTCTGGGCTGAGAGCCATGAGAGCCATGAGATCGCATGAGATCGCATGAGTTTTATATAAAAATTCGAGTAACATTTCTCTTTTTTTGAGAAACTATTCGAATATATATGTAATTGAAAAAGCGAAAATAAAATTGCCTAGTACAAAAATTCCGCATTCTAGTATAGGGTTTTTCAGTAAGAGCGCTTCAACTTTTGAACTTTTTTGAATAAAACACAAACGGTTTGACTTTTTTAACTAATTTTTTTTTTATTATCGAGTTTGAACATATACATTTAAGTATGAAATTCGATTTCTTTTGCATGACCACCGCGTGCACGTTTTACGAAGTCCAATCGTTGAACCCAATTTTCGACCACTCTTTTGCATAAATCGGCCGAAATTCCAGCAATTTCGCGTTCAATATTGGCTCTGAGCTCACAAATCGCCACCGGCTTGTTACTGTAGATCAATGACTTCACATAACCCTAAAACGGGACGGCTTGTTAAATGGACCGTAAAATGGCCGTAATGCTTTTAAAGTAACAGCAACAGAACGATTATTTTCATAAAAAATTTGCACGATTTGCAATCGTTGCTCAAGTGTGTAGCGTTCCATGATGAAATGTATACTAATGAAGTTTACAAATAGCAAGCGAAAAATAAAAAATATTGCGTCGTTCGCCCTCCCTATCGGAAAAAAGTTGAAGCGCACCTATTGAACAACCCTATACATTGATTTTCAGATCGAGAAACAGGTACAAGGCCCCCAGGTTTCATTGTAGCCTACTCTGGCATAATTCACGTTACTACATATAAAGCAGATGCGAACACGCATCGAAATGCAATGCGATGTCCTTGAGTAGTTTAATTCAATTCATAAAAAGACGTTTAGTAAAATATTTAGCAATCATGTGAAATCAAACGTGTCCAAGCGGGTAGTACTTAATCATGTCTCATGAAATACCGGTTTATGCTACCAGTATATCTCACACATATGAATATCCTAGGTCTTACACTTCATGTAAGGCTTCAATGTTTTATCTTGCAACAACAACTGTTGGTATTTTTCCCAAAAATGTATTTCTCTGCAAACTTTTGGAAGGACGTTTTGATTGCTTATTTCCTTACTGTCTGTGCTGGTACGTATACCTAATCGTTGAAATCACCTGTTCCATGTTGTCTTTATATGTTGTTGGTTGATTTTGAATATGCGCAAAAAATTCAAATACCCATAAATTTAGATTTTTAAGAGCTAAATTGCCACCTTCAGAGTAAAGCCTTGTCTGATCTATTTTTCCATCATAAATTAAAATCGCGCCACCCTTGCCTAGTGTGCTTTGGGGGACTCGTCGAACATCCTAGATACCCACTTCGGGCCAAGACAAATGAAAACTATGTTATAAAAATATATTCTGTTAGTGGCTATCCAATTCACACAATACAGAATGCCAATCTCCGAATGCTCGCTAGAACCTTATAGGCGATATTTAGAAGACTAATCCCACGGTAATTGGCACAGATTGCAGGTTCGCCCTTCTTATGGATTGGGCAGAGCACACTTAAATTCCAATCGGCAGGCATGCTTTCATCCGACCATATTTTGCCTAGAAGCTGGTGCATGCACTTTACCAGCTTCTCGCTGCCATGTTTGAATAGCTCAGCGCCCGCGGCTGTATTATTATTTAGCTGCGTTATCGATATTCTCGCCTCATTTGCGCATTTGAAAACTGTGAATGGCCACCAATGCCAAACATATCGAGAAGCATGTCAAGTATTGGGTTTGCTGGAGAACGATTCTCATTGGGATTTAACACTTGCGGATTCAGTTGTTTTATCAAATGCGTACCAAACACGAACGCAGTTCGCAATTATCGTCACGCCGTGTTTCCCTTCACAACCAATTCAGTTATGGAACAAATACAAAGACGGCATACTTATGTGAAGATATCTTGCATCGCTTGCGCATTCGAACGAATAATCCCCACATGCAAATAACCGATGAAATCTACAATGAAGGATTGATTCTGATTGAGGATCAATGCTTGACTATTGCAAACAAACTACTGATTGAAGTAGGAATAATTGCGCTAAATCGATCGATGCATTCAACCAAGAATTAAATCGAGAGCTGCAATACAATGTTGATACATTGTAGGAATTCGTTCGAAATAATGTGCCGTTACTGAATGAACAGCAAAAACAAGTATACGAAACATTAATGCAAACGGTGGACAATAATACTGGTGGTCTATTCTTCCTGGATGCACCTGGAGGAACAGGGAAAACATTTGTCATTTCATTGATTTTGGCCATTATTCGATGAAGGTGTGACATAGCTTTGGCGTTAGCATCATCTGGAATTGCGGCGACTCTTCTAGATGGCGGTCGTACTGCACATTCTGCGCTTAAGTTGCCACTCAATTTAAACACAATTGATACTCCAACATGCAATATTTTCCGATCCAGTGCAATGGGAAAATTGTTGATGCAATGCAAGCTCATTGTTTGGGATGGCACATAAGAAATCACTTGAAGCACTTAACTTCACACTGCAGGATCTTCGGCGAAATAAAAACATCTTTGGCGGCTTGATGATATTGTTGGCAGGCGATTTCAGGCATACGTTGCCAGTAATTCCCCGGGGAACGCCTGCAGATGAATTGAATGCTTGCCTGAAGGCATCACCTTTGTTGAATAACGTAAAAACATTATCGCTAACCACTAATATAAGAGTTCAACTTCACAATGATCAAAGTGCTGCACAATTTTCCAAACAATTGTTAGCTGTTGGAAATGGGAAAGACCCAGTTGATGCGACATCTGGATTAATTACTCTTACCAACGACTTTTGCCGATTTGTAGACCTTCAATTAGCTCTTATTGAAAATGCTTTTCCAAGCATTAGTGAGAATTATCAGAATTATGCTTAGTTAAGTCAACGAGCAATTCTCGCCGCAAAGAATAATGATGTACATACACGCACTGAATTTCACCATTCAATCAAAAATCGATGGCGATTTGGTGACATACAAATCCGTTGATTCCATAACAAATCCCGATGATGTAGTAAATTATCCAACGGAGTTTTTGAACTCTCTGGAGTTACCAGGATTTCCACCACATAACTTGCAACTCAAAGTTGGTTCAGTTATTATGATATTGCGTAATTTGAATCCACCGCGACTTTGCAACGGTACTCGACTTGCAGTGAAAAGACTTATGACGAATTTGATTGAGGCAACCATTATTAACGGAAAGTACGCAGATGAAAATATATGATTCCTCGTATATCAATGATTCCGACTGATCTTCCGTTTGACTTCAAACGATTGCAATTTCCGGTTTGCCTTGCGTTCGCAATGACAATTAACAAGTCGCAAGGCCAATCGCTTAGTGTTTGCGGGATAAATTTAGAAAATCATTGTTTTTCCCATGGGCAGCTATACGTTGCATGTTCACGAGTTGGGAAACCATCCGCTTTGTTTGTGTTAACGTCAGACCAAAGAACAAAAAATGTGGTTTATCAAAGAGCACTTTAATGAAACGGATAATTTGCGGACACGTATAACGCTTCGATTCAGTATTTCCTTTGGATTCACTTTCATTTTTTACTTAGAGGAGTTCAACTAAATTACACTTAATTTTTGTAATCGAAATGAATTCATTACTGTTGTAAAATGAAATAAAATTTTTCCTTTTTTCAAATATAAAACAAAAAAAAAAAAGTTTTTTCATCTTTTAATCCCAAAACGAAATGTTACAAAAAACAAAGCCATCTGGTGGCGAAACGGAGTTCGCCGGGTTTGCTAGTATTTTTATATAAATCTTTTAGGTGCACAATAAATAAATCAAAATTCTGAAAAGTCATTTACTGTGCATGCCGAAGTCGTAGAAAAGAGAAAAATATTTTGTTTGAACGGCGCGCGGAGCAATGGCACCCACAATTTCTAAGTTAAAATGAACAAGAATTTTATTTTCGGTTAAGTATATATGTACATACATACATACATATGCAAATAGTTATAAAAGTTCAAACTGTCTAAAAATTTTTGAGAAACACGGGCCCAACGGTCTCGGTGATCTTGCATCGGGCTCAAATGGAATGCACCAAAAGCCAAATAGAAGTATTTATACATTTTTCTCACCTTAATTCTTTGAGTAGTAATACACACTCATCACTTAAGGCCCATTTTAATTTTTGAAAAGAAATGGAAGATAAAAATATTATTTCATTGATGGCATTGGAAACTTCCAACGCTAAAACTCTTTAGTTTTAGTTCTTATTCTAAATTAGTGCTTATTAGGAAAAAAAGGAAGCTAACATTTTTTCCACACTGGCTTACTGAAAACCGTTACGGTTATACACGTACAACGCTGAATATTCAGGTCACCACTAAAAATGTTCAACACAATCCATAGCTAGTCTAGTATTTACGGGCAAATATTAGATATTTTTATTAAATGTACTGAGTACCTTTTGCAATCGAACTCTTCTCGCTAGTCACTCAGGTGCCAGTGAGAACGCAGTTAGAGTACCAACTTGCTTTCCTTTCAAGAAGTTTTAGTTTCACATTATATGAATTATGATGTAGTGGTTTGGCAATACTTGTACATTGGAGCTGGAAAAACGATTCGGCGAAGTAAAGTTCCATAGAACCATTGCTATAGCTACAGCTTTGGGCCCTAGATTCAAATGTACTCACTTCACAGACTCCGTTCCTTATTCGGTCTTGTGATTGGAAAAAACACAAAAAAAAAAAAATACTGACGATTTTTCGAGATATATGACGCTATCAATTTCGGTTTTAAAGAGAAACCCGCTAGAAGAATGGGAAGACCTTGAAGGCACATTTGCAACTCTTTATAAAATAGCAAAGATACCAGTAAGTATCGATTACTTTTCTCTGATACTTTTAACGTGTGGCGATATCGGAACAGTACTATCCACGGTGTGATGCGAATGCAATATCAGCGTTACAAAAAAACATATCACAAATTTTGTTATCATTTTACAACTTCAAAGGAATGTGCGATATTCGGTCGTAAGCCGAACTAGTTTACATGAAACCGTTTCGTTTCAAAAATTAGATTCACTACACATACAAGAGGTCAAGGAACAGCCGAGACCGTAGATTAATCGAAATCGAAGTAGGCCCAGCGGTGAACAAGGTCATGGTGAAATTATTTTTAGGATGCCATTTATTGAGATCGACTACATTGAAGAGGGTGCAGAGATGTAAAAAATCATGAAATACCTCCTTATCCAGCAGATTCTGTTGATATGAAGGTTTGGGTTGGTGGTAAGAAATTTGGGTCAAATGAAGAAGTCAACGTTGAAAGAAGTACCATATTTTGAAGTCCATTAGTAGTCGATTTATTTGGAGAGTTCAAATTGAATGTTGGACGAAGTATGTTGAAGAATACTATCATACTTTTTATTTTGCGAATAGATTGGGGAGCTGTTGGTGGTGGAGGTGCTGTCTGATTGACACAGCCCAGACCCAATTAGCACAAAAATGTCATTTTGATACACCACTTGTAAAACCGCTGCTTTTTATTAGTCGAACCATCTTGATTTAACTACGAATCTGCGTCTGTCTATTTTCTTTTCTGCAATTTCTTTCAAGTTAACTATTGAGAATTCGCTCAGCATTCTATGCCGTAGAGTACCCAGAGCTGGGCACTCACACAGGTACTGAAATACTGTTTCTTTAGATGCTTCTTGATGGCAACTTCTGTATGTATCGTTGTACAACCACCCCATCTTCTCCCTATGGTCTCCCAAAGTTAAGTGGCCGGTTATTGTTGACGCAATTTTGAATGTGTCTGCTCATGGCTTTCTTGACAACTCGTCAGTTCTGGATTTGTTGAAATTGGGCTACGTTTGTTTAGTAATTTTGCTGGTATCCTTGTTAGTCCATCTGCAAACGGTCTGCTTCTGAAATAGCGAGAAGATCTGCTTTTTGCACACTCCTTGGGGACAGCCTATTTATACTGCTTTGGATTCGTTATAGGATGCTCCACGTCTTGCCAGTTCATCAGCTTTTTCATTTCCTTCTATGTTCCTAGGCCAGGTGTGCGCTAATACATTAAATTCTTCTTTGCATTATCTGACGATTTTTGAATTGGTTATAGGTGACTTTAACGCTAAAATAGCTGCTTGACTATCAGAAAAAATACCTACTTCCGATAGTTGAGCAGATTGTACTTTACTTCAGTCTCGAGCGGACTTATCGAACCTCCCTTATGTGCTTATTTTTTCATTTGACTATTGTAATTAAATCGAGCTTTTAACAGCATTGCACCTTATAGTTATTTATTTTTTGTGATAGTATTGAAGATTCGCCTACGTAAACAATTTTAATTTGATCTCCTTAGAATGCCTTCTCTAATGAACAAATATGCGAGTGTAAGTGAAATATCTATGTAATTATGAGTACCGAATGTTAGAGTGTTGTAAACTCACCAGTGCATTAGCTTTGCCGGTGTGATCATCGACCCACAGCAATACCAGATCGGCATTGGCCATGCGCGCACTCTTCCGCGCAAACCCGATTCCAATAAAGCCGCGCGTATTGGCGGTGGCACGAAAGTATATCTCCTTCGATGTGGACCCTTTCAGCCACCACTCCAGCCAGTAAAGGCCATTGGCATCCATCATTTCGATGCGACGCCAATTGGTGTGATGAATGCCCGTCATCGGAACGGTGCTGGACGCTGTGCTGGTGGTGCTGTTGCTGCTGCTGGCGGCATGTGTAGCTGCGCCTGGGGCTGTGGAATTTGTCGCAACGCCGCCGTGCTGCTGGTGGTGATGATGGCGTTGGTGCGCATGTGTGTGCTCATGCAGTGCAGTTGCTAGGGGCAGCGTCGTCAGATACATGGACACTGTGATGATGATTATTAATAAGCGATTGTTTGTGCTTGAGAAGTTGGCAAGTGCCCTGCATAACCGGTGTCGCTCTAGGCAGTGGGACATTTTGAACTATTCACTAGCACTTTAGAGACTGGTAATACGAAAACACAATCGGAAAACCGCAATACACTGGATTTTAATGAAATGACCAGAAATTTATTTTTATAAAGCAGTTGCATTCACTGCCAGACATAAAAACACACACACAACTCTTCACACAATTTCGTAGAACTTAAATACAGAAACTCATAAATCGCCAAGTATTGGTGAAGTTAAAAATCAGCTTCTTATTGGACTTTATGCAAAATATTTTTTAATATGCAAACACTGATATTTTTCCAATTGGATTTATTTTTTTGAATTTCACTGCACTTCACATAGTTATAATTATTTTTGTTGTTGGAATTGCTTAAACTATTATTAGACTCGCATTGAATTTCTTTATACAGCTGCTGTTGCTTTCGTATGCCGTTATGTAAGAATGCATGTACGTGAATATGCACTTTTAAAACACATACAGTTAAATTATCTAAAGAAATCGAAAAATAGCAGCTGCCGCTATTCTGCTGCCACCATTCCCACAGGCAGAAAACCGCTCAATCGTTTTGTTATTGGAATACCTTTGCTTTGTGTTATTTATATATATATATACATATATATATGTATGCATGTGGGTTTTGTTATTTATTTTACTCGAGTTTTATGTAGTTTTTGCACTCGCGCATGCGTCACTCATTCACTCACTTGCGCATTCGAACAGTAGGCGGCTGCGATGCGCACGACATGGCCTCCGAAACGAATCTCACAGATGCGGCGAATGTTTAAGTAGCAGCACGAGTTGTTCACTCTAGTTGTTGTTGTGCTAACTCCTGCAAACATTTGTGGCTTCACCAAAGGATGCGGCACTTCACTTATATACATACATACAAACTTATATGTATATGGTTAAGTATGATTGAAATGATTTCGGGATCTTAAATATTCATATCCACAAAATTTGTTTAAATATTTATTTTATACTGTCTTATAACATTCCAATAAAGAGGATATTTTCATAATAGTCCGTTAGCTTTTATAACAACGCATTCGCTCGCTCGTCCGTTCTAAGTTTCGCGTAGCTCTACACGGCGCGCATATCCCTTCGCAACTGCGGTTGCGCGCCTTTGTCAGAACGTGTTCGACCTGAACGCGTCAGTAAAACAAACGTCGCCGCTTCCTTCGCTCCCTTCTGGCAGCAACCACATCCATACACATACATATGTACATGTACCCGTACATCGGCAGCTACTCGATCATCTGCCTGGCAGCAGGCCTCGCTGCCAAGCACGTTAACGACCAAGCCAGATAGTCAGTGAGGCAGTTGTTTAGGCAGTTCGGCTCAGCAGAGCCCAGTAATGCATGTCTGTTGTGCTAAATTTATTCCCAATGTGTTTGGTAGTTTTGTTGCTATCGATATGTATATACATATATAAATATACATGCACACATACAAACATACGTACTTATATTGTCCATAACATTGAAATGACTTGGTGAGTTCTTCGGTAGGTGAGCAAATGGAAAAGTGAGTGTGGTACAGGTACATGTAGATACGTATGTGTGTATGTATGTGTGTATGTATGTATGTATGTATGTATGTGCATATGGATGAGTGTATGTCTATGTGCTCACTTCCATTTAAACATACCTACATACATATTTACAAAACTATGTATGTTTATATGTAATTTGGTAGTGCCGGTGGTGCATTTATTTATTTATTTTTGAAATTCATTGCATGTTCACATTACATTTTGCCTCTATACCCCTACTACCTATATATTATACATACATATATACATACTTCTATTGTGCTCTTGCTGACGTTGCGCAGCTTATCATCGGTGGCGCGCCTGTGCCATGCGCATATAAAAAGTGTTATGTGAGATAGTTTCACGTGCGCTTACGCCGGGCTGCTCAGCGAACAGAACGCGAGGCTCGTGTTGTTGCTTGGCTTCATTTAAGTGCCAAATTGTTGTTAGTGTTGTATTTTTTATAAATGCATGTACCTTGGCTGCATTTATGCAGTTCGATTTGCCCTAACTTCTACCTACCGATTTGCAGATTTTGCTGGTTGAGGCCCTCATAACTATTTGTATTTATTTGTATTTTGTAGTTTATATTGTTGTTTTTTTCTTCATTGTACACTTTCGTATTCTTTCAAGTGCACTCGCTCGTTTTTCTCTCTTTTGTCGTTTTGTCGTGCAGGTTTTGTAGTTTTGCAGTTCCAGGATGCCGTGGTAGAGAAGAGGAATTCAATCCTTCGCATTGGAGTTGCCTGCATTGGCAGCTGTCGAAGGCAATGTGTTAGTATTTTTTTAATATTCATCATTTTAAAAATTTTGTAGTGCATTAGCTGATCACAATGAATATTCAAAAGGAAGGGTGGAAACTTTACATACTTACGCACATTCAAATATGCACACAAATATATTTATTTATTAGAATCATTGTTGGAGGAGGAAAAAATTGAAGGGCATCGAGTTGCTCGCTTAGTGTTTTCGTTTTTCGGTTGCAGTTTCGACATTCTACCATTATTTTCAATACCACCAAGAAGGCTTGCACTGCAGTAGGAGTTGCCCCGTTTGAATGTCACGAACAACATAAAAAGATAATTCGCAAAGTTTCTCCACGAAAAGTTGCCCTGAATGAAGGTGGTCTAAGAAAATTAGTCATCACAAACCAGCAATAAAAATCGAGAGCATCAGCAAGAGTATCCAGAATGCTAACGAACGCAAAATTTGCAACAAAAATTGGTAAAATTAGATAGAAAAGCACTAATCAGCTCATTTACCGAAAACATTCCGGAAAGTTTAGCAAACGTAAAGGTTTTTCAAAAGTGATGCCTAGATGTCAATAGTGAGTAATTTTTTGTCATCTTTGACATTTGCTAAGTATACAGATGCACAATTTTACACGATAAAACAAAGCGTTATGAGAAGGACAGCTCGGCGCGACACCTAAAAATATTGATATTTTTTGCCTTGTTGGCTTTATCGAGTAAACAATAATCGAAATTTGAAATTTGCCAAACACCCTCAAAATCTTAACTAACGGGTTTTTAAAAATCTTTTAAAATCGTTTTTACCCATCTTTGCGCACTTAGTCTTAGTAACTTAGTTCCTTATCAATCGATTTTCAAATTCTTAATGCGTTTAATAAAGTAGACTTCTACGAGGGGTGCCTTTTATTTGGCAGGATTCGGCAACCCTGGTGTTGCAATCTGGCAACTGACAGCTGTATCGCAAAGTTTGACTTTTTTTGGCTTTTACGTACTCAGAACGTTTTAAAATACCACCGCTATTTGTGTTGTTTACAGTAACTTAAAAGATTCATCTCGGTCCAAAAATGGAATTAAATCGTGAACATTTTCGTGCGATTATTTTTTACAACTTTCGACGTGGATTAACTCAGCAAAATTGCATGGATGGACTTAATTCATTTTTTGTCGTTGAAGCTCCATCAAGGACCAGTGTTTATCGATGGTATGGTGAATTCAATCGTGGTCGTAGTTCACTCCAAGACGAATTTCGTGAAGGTCGTCCAAAATCAGTTGTTGTTCCGAAAACCATTGATGCTGTGCGCGAACTGATATTGCAAGATCGTCATGTGACCTATCGTGAGATTGAGACAATCTTAGGCATTAGTGGGACCAGCATACATTCAATATTGCATAAACATTTGACTGTCAATTGTTCGCGTTGGATCCCACACAATTTGTCAATCGCTCAAAAAAAGGCTCGTGTCGATTGGTCGAAGGAAATGCTCAAAAAATACGATCGAGGGGCTTCGAAACACGTCTATGACATCGTGACAGGTGATGAATCATGAATTTATGCGTACGAGCCCGAAAGTAAACAGCAGTCGACTGTATGGGTGTTTCAAGATGAGCCAAATCCAACAAAAGTTGTTCGCGCACGAAGCACTTCCAAGCAAATGGTCGCTTGTTTTTTCGGAAAAACTGGACATGTCGCAACCGTACCACTAGAACAACGCAGAACAGTAAATTCTGAGTGGTACACAACGATTTGTTTGCCAGTTGTCTTCCAAGAAATTAAGAAAACCAATCGCCAAAGACGGATCACTCTTCACCAGGACAATGCGAGCTCTCACACATCGGCTCAAACAACTGCATTTCTGAGCACCCAAAACATAGAATTAATGGATCATCCGCAGTATAGTCCTGACTTGGCACCGAATGACTTCTTTTTATTCCCGTACGTAAAAAACAAACTCAGAGGTAACGTTTTTCGACACCTGAAGAAGCGGTTGCGGCATTCAGAATGCATGTTTTGGAGGTACCTCATTCAGAGTGGCAAAAGTTCTTCGACAATTGGTTCAAACGCATGCAAAAGTGTATAGATCTTCATGGAGAATATTTTGAAAAACAATAAAGTGATTTTCGATGATTAAAATTTGTTTTTGTTCTCTAATCCCGACATATAAAAGGCACCCATCGTACATGGTTTATATGTTTCTTAGGAAAATTTTAAAATATCTGCATGCTCCGATTTTGTTTGAGAATAACCTTTATTACTGGAAATCCTTATTTTTACCTTTACGCGCTCCATTGCTTGTCTGTTTAAATACTGCCGCTGTCTATTTCACAAGTGTCAAATATGATTGACGTACGACGCCATTTGCAAAAATTATAAATCTTTCGATAGGGTGATTAATTTTGCATGTCACCTTGCATTCACCCTGAAAATTCGACTTTTTTACTTTTTACGCCTTTTTCTCACTATGGCGACGTTTTTACGCACTATTTTTTAAAGAAGCTGACTGTAAATTGGTTGTGGGAATCTACCATTGACTAGATATTCACTGCACCGAGCCATTTAACAGCGAATAAAGTTTAGAAAATCGTGATTCTCTGTCCGTAATCTGTTATTAGATACCTAAATCGAGCGAAGCTACATCACTCGGCTACAATCTTAGACGCCAGAGCGTAAATAAATACGAAAATATGAACCAGGTTGATGATAAACGAGGGCAACGTGAAGTGTGTCCTCTTGTCAAGCAAATAAGTGTCGGGTATTGGCACCAAAGTCACTGCCATTTGTTATATTTAGTTCTGGAATAGTAGAAGATTTGTGTTTTGGGTACCAGTCTTAAAACAGATAACAACATTAACCTTGACGGCTACGTTGGCTGGGTCATGTCGTCCGAATGGATACAAACGCTCCGGCTTTGAAAGTATTCGATGCGGTACCAGCTGGTGGTAGCAGAGGAAGAGGAAGGCCCCCTCTGCGTTGGAAAGATCAGGTGGAGAAGGACTTGATTTGTCCAATTGGCGTCGGTTAGCACGAGAAAGAAACGACTGGCGCGCTTTGTTAAACTCGGCCAAAATCGGGTAAGCGGTTATCGCGCCAATTAAGAAGAAAAAGTAGATAATTCCCAGGCAAAGCCTTCTATGGGCGAATACAAACAAACTACGTTCATCAGGCTCGACCTATTTCGTGGTAAGCGCCTACAAGATGACTGCAACCGTGGCGGGAAAGGTTCTCCGCAAAGGAATAGGTCTTTGCGATCTTAAAAGCCACAGACAATGGAACTATAAGGTATTAACCCTTTGCACTCAAGGCCGTTTCCGCGCGGACTAACCAGCATCTCGAAGCGTTTTGTTGCGTTTTTGGGGAATTTATTATCTCTTGCTTAGAATGATTACACACATGAAGTAATAAAAATTTTATATTTTAATATTTAATGTATCTCTACATCTTCACGAAGATAAGTTCTTAAACATTAGTATTTTTTGTTAGTATTTTTTCTTTGTTCTATTTATTCCCGCACCAAACAAACCCAGCGGCTTCGCTAAATGCGCTATTGCATATTGACAGCACTCGAAATTCCATTTGAATGCCACACTAGCGAACACGTCCATGCCTCCCTAACTGCAAGCAAATGCATGATGTCCTTGATGGATTAGGCAGTTGCTGTAAATTAAATAACTCCAGCGGGATTGGTGACTATGGCGATGAAGTTGAAATCAAGTTGAAGTGGTCGCAGCGCACAGTGGTCTGCCCAGTAAAGGTTAAGTGGACAAAAATGTTGTAGTTTTAACAAAATATTCCGTTGAGTGTTGAGAAAATCTAAGATTTACTTGAATACTACCCTGTTAGGTGCCAATTGCTGACAATTTTAACGTAGGGCCGTAATAACACTAAACAGTTAACAGTTATTTCTCTGAAATTTTGGGCAAATCTATGTATCCGCAAGTATCTGGAGTTTGAAAGTCGTGGCAGGGCAATCTTTCTATGTAGGCAAAATTTGAGCGAGGGGAAAATTTGCGTCGAAGCTGGCACCTCTCTCTTCCCTCACGGCTTTTAGGTGGAGTCAGGATTTGGAGCAGGGGGTTTCTTTCAGCCGATATATCCATCTCCTTAAAATTGCCGAATACTGCTAATGTTTTTCAGGCAGAAGTCTTTGCGACCCAGCAGGCATGTAAAATGCTTAAGGAAAGTGGGAGTGAGGGAGATATTAACATTTTCTCCTATAGCTAGCCGCACCAAGGCTCTGATGATGCAAGGCTCATCTACCTATACTGTTAGGTAAAGTTATGATTATCCAAAATTCTGCCTTCCGCAGAATTTATTCTTTGAGGTTTTTGCACAATACCGCTGGAAATTTATTGGTTAAAGTTAAGTGAACGCATTTTTTAATAAGCTTATTATTACTACAATTATATAAGTAAAGGTACAATATATTGTATAACATTTTTTTTGTTCCATTTTTACCTGTTACAATTTAAATTTAATTTTTTTTGTCATTTTTTTCAATATTACACCAAGAGATACCACCATCGCGTTTGTGGAAGCAGTCGCGTTTTTGGTTTCAATACTTGTTTTATATTTTTTCAGATTTAACTCACACTATTATAAGAGCGAATTGCATGGGTCAAAAAAATTCACTTTTTTTATTTTTTTTTTTATATGGGACTGGTTACCGATGCACTTTTATGCGGTGTAGGTGACGCCAACTAACCTACCTACCCACCTTATAGCGATAACTGAATATTAAGTGGAGCTTAAAGATTCAAAATAGAGGAAAGTGGAACGAAAACATTGATTTACTTTTACAAAATTTACATAAGAAAAATAAACAGACATTATGGGAAAGCAGTCTTAAAGGCTTACGTATATATAAAGAATTAGATCACAATATCGGTGAAAGTTAATTCAATAGGATTATTGATAATTATAAAATAAAGTGGATTTTGAAGGCAGGAATACAGGCCTGTGACCTTATAGAGCTTGAAGGACACAGAAATTTAAAATGTAGACCTTGTAATCTGAGGGCAATATACAACTTTAGTAATTTTTTTAGGAAGAAGTCCAATTTTAAAAATAGTCCGACACGTATATTTGGGAAAGTGTTGATGTTTTTCCGATAGACGACCACAGAGCCATTGTCGCAAATTTTTTATTATTATTATTTTATTATAATCATTGTTAGTGTCGAATCGGAAGAAAAAATTCTATCTATCTATCCAAGGCAAATCCATTAAATGTGGTATAGGCAAATCAGCTGATTTGTTGTTTTTTCTTTCGCCGTGTCCATGTAGCTGTCAGCACAGAATAAAACAAAGCGAATAATTTTTTTTTCTACTTCGCCAATACCTTGCCATGACAATCAAACGTACAAAAATATTGTTGTTGGTCTAGTAACAACACCTTTAAAGAATGCGCCTTATCTTTATAATTAATGGCAGTACTTCACCTATATTTTTTAAGATAT
Source organism: Anastrepha obliqua (assembly GCF_027943255.1). NCBI lineage: Eukaryota > Metazoa > Arthropoda > Insecta > Diptera > Tephritidae > Anastrepha > Anastrepha obliqua. The sequence continues at coordinate 80,975,350 of NC_072895.1, read as the reverse complement.
TCAAGTTGTGAAATATTAAAATTTGTATTTGTTTTATAATGTAGGTGGACGTTATTTTAGAGTTTGTGGTTATGCTTGGATGAACCAAGTTCGCTTGAATCTGAATAAGTTGATTTAGGGATAAGCTGATTAACTCTATTTTTCAAAAAAGTAATTGTATTACTTTTTTCTGGTTCATTCCTTTTACAAAATTTTGGCAGTTTAGATTAATTAATTATGAAAATTTCATATTTGCTTACATTTAAGGTGAATCAAAGAAAGTGGGCGTGGCTATGTATTATCCAGTCTTATTTTCCCTGATCGTATTTTTATAATTAGTACTAATCTACATCGAGATACCTACTCCTTTGATTGAATTATCGTTTGCAGAAGCAAATGGGTGTATGGACGTACAAATTCATAGAACCCCACACAAATGCAGTTATTTTACTTCATTCTCACATTAAAAGTATTTTCTTTCACTTACAGGTTCTCAGAAATTTTCTTCACCTCACTTGCTCCAGACGGTCCACTGTGCAGCGCTCTTGTGTTTGCACGAAATGCAGCAATGGCAAGACCAAACTGAAGACTGTATGCGTGTGCGCACAAGCAACAGCTGCGTTCATACTTACAAGTTCTATGCATAATACTTTATGTTGCGTGCTCCAACCGTGCTTCATCGACTCCCTGCCCTTTGTGTTTACCTTCTGTCGGCTGTTGTCGTATTTGCGATCGATTCAATTGATTGCCTCAAAGACCCTTGCTTTTTCCCTATTTACGTTGCCTAGCAGCCAACATCTGCTCCACAGCCGTCGGCTTTCACGTGCGCCAAAGCCATGCGAGGCATTCGATGCATCGTTTTGTAACTCTCATTATTGTTGTTGCAATTAAGACTGCCTCCCGATAACACTAAGCCTGTTGTCTGAGCAGCAAGTGGCGATGCAACCGCCACATCCATGACCATAAATAGCGTCAACTTCATAGCCTTAAGGTGAGCTGCGTGTGACTAGAGTGCAGCAGCAGCAGTGGCCTGGAAATTGTTGATCCTAAAAACCCTTTGCACATACATACATATGTATATGCATACACTATTCCAATCTATAGCAGAGTCTGTTCGCTATTGCCACTCCATTTGCATCTCCCGCTTTATTTGCCACCACGGCATGGCTCATTGTTGTTTGTGTTTACATCCTTTAGCCTTTAGGTCATGTTTCTTTTAATTTGCAGGAACTACTTATGCATTCCTGCGTTGGCTTACAATCATTCTAAATGTTCAAGACTTGTTTTTTGCTTTCATCTTCTAACCAATAATGCCGGTTTATAAGGTATACACACACACACATCCCTATGCCTCTCACAACTTGTTTTTTGTGCTGTTGTTTCAAGTTTGTATCTTTTAATTTTACGCGATAGCAATTTCGCTGCAATTTCATATTCCCATTGCCTGCTGCTCTTGCTGCTTCCTTTCGCTTTTTGCGTTGTGTACGGTGGCATAAACCCGTAGCATGTGTTGCCGCCTTTTTCTTTTCGCGTCGCTGCTTGGCACGTTTTCTTGCATACTTTTCATCTAACATAACCGCAAATAATCGGCAATGAATAAGGGAAAAATTAAAGGTTGGAGAACGGTTCCTGTCCTCAGTTGTCTTTGTTGACCCAATGAGAAATTTTGTACGTTGCTTAAGAACGAGGTTAGTTCGCTAAGTCAATGAGTTTCTGGTAGTAAAAACTTAATGGCGGATTTTTTTAGATTTTTTACAGTTTCATTTTATTCTCAATAAATGTACAGACAAAATTAAAAAAAGTAATCATGAATGAATTAATAATTTTTATTTTGAATTCTTCTTTCTTATTGAATTATTCATTTCAAGACGCATTTATTGAAGGTGGTGGCGCTAGACCAACAACAATGTTTTGTAAATTTGATTGTCACGGCCAGGTATTGGCGAAGTAGAAAACAAAAAACTGATTTGCCTTGTTTTATTCTGTGCTGACAGCTACAAAGCGAAAGAAAAAAAATAAGCTGATTTACCAACACCACCTTTAATAGATTCGCTTTGATTCATTTGCTGATAGCCAAGCTTGTCAAGCTAGTGAAAAGCAATTGAAAAAAGTGCGTGTAGTACAGATATCCGAGAGAGAATGGGAGAGAGAGAGAGAGAAGTAATATATATATATGTAGCCAAGAAACGGAAATAAGTGCCAAAAAGTATGCACCAAAAAAAAACGCCAAAAAAATTGGGACCAAAAACACGCCAAACAGTTGGCACCAAGGAAATACAACGCCAAAATATATTTCCTAAAAGTTTGCACCAACGAACAACCGCCAAAAAGTAGGCAGTGTAATTTCTCACAAGAAATTAGCACACAAGGAAAAACTCAAGAAAAATAACCTAAAGTGTATCTGAGATATATATAAGGTATAGCCCTCCCTCTCCTTTTCCTCTACGTTATATCTTTTTTCTCTCTCGCGGAACGAAAATAGTCAAAACGTTGCATGACCTTGAAATTTTACTCTCCATTCTCGCTCGTCTATCGACGCCTAAGAAGTTTCACTCCAACAATAAGCTCGAAAAAGCACAACTCGTAAAAGGACTCTTTTGAATAACCGCTTGCGATCAACACATTTCGTGTATGTCAGCACAACAAAGTATATGAAATGTTTTTCAATTACAGTGGCAAATATGAGGTAGAATTTTGCATGTTAGCAGACTGATGACCGTGAAGCAAAAATTGAAGGTGATGTAAGATGTGTAATTTTCATCCTGTGACAGCCAACTTGAGCTGCTTAACAAATCCGGAAAATCTACAGTTTATTTCAGAGCAAATTCTAAAGAAAATGTTCTCAAAAGCATAAAAATTACTACTTTTACTAAGAAATTTAGCAGGTAATTCTTTTTTTGTTGTGTCACAAAACGGTGGCAAAAGAAGGCGGTAAGTTTGTTCATATCTCAAAAGACAAAAGGGAAAGAAAATAGTGGATAAAATCGTGCGGCACTCCATTGAAACCAGGCGGAAAAGTTTGTGTACAACACTTTTCGGCAACCGATTTCGAGATCAGACCAGATCTGAAGAGGGCGGAGTTGGCCATGCCTATCGCAATTTTGCATTCCTGGAATGAGTCCGAGGCAGCCCATCTTTTGGTGACGCTTCTATGCAAACAGAGTAAATCCTTTTTGTAACGTCTTGTGAAACTGAATAAATTCTAATTCACGGTCTGTCAAATACTTTCTGAGGGGCAGATTAAATAGTTGGAAGCCCCAACCAAAACAACTTATTGGGCAATAACCATAGGCAAGCATTGTTAAAATCTAACAATTAAGTTGAAAATACTAAGTTAAGTTATACTCCATATATGTATGATTTTGGTTATCAAAATAGCTTGTCAAACTACGAATTTTGGATTAATGATATTTATCTATCTAAAACCTGAAAAAAATCATAGCAAATTTGAGAAACATTTTTTTTGTTATTGTCGAGCAAGGGCAGCACTAAAAGAACATACGAGGGGGGCTCAATAAGTACCCGTGTTAAAAATGGAGACACAAAAAACATCAAAATATTTTAGAAATATACACTTCTCCCAACGCTCCGGACGCTGTGGTCATAGATGACGAAGCGTCCCAATAGACAGCATCCAACGTCGACCTTTTTTCAATCTTTTACTACCTTCTTCGAAAAGGGATAAACTTATGCCTCTTTTCCCCTAACTTCTAAATTGCATCAATGGTTTAAGTATTAAGTGCGCAACTAAGTTCTCGATGTTTTTTTGATGAAAATACAACTTTATTCTGAAAAAATGGATACAAGTGAATCATTGAAAGTATTGCCCATCGCTGGCTACTACTTTTTCCCATCTTTCTGGTAGATCTCATATACCGTCGCGATAAAGCTGTACATCTTTTGAGGCTATCCACGGATCAAGCCATTTTTTGATGTCTTCATAGCTAGACCATGTGCCATCGATCGGAAAAGGTGATAATCGGACGGTGCAATATCTGGAGAACATGGCGGGTTTGGTAGGATTTGCCATTTGAGTGTTTCCAGGTAGGTTTTAATGGGCTTGGCAACGTGATACCGAGCGTTGTCATGTTGTAGAATCACTTGTTCATGCCTCTCCGCGTATTGCGACCGCTTCTCGCGCAGTTTTCGGCTCAATCGCATCAATTGAAGTCGATACCGATACCGAGTGATGGTTTCGCTTGGTTTTAATAGTTCATAAGAAATAAAACCAACTTGGTCCCACTAAATACATAGCATAACCATCGCCCAGGCAGTCCCTGACTTTTCTTATCATCACTAGTCACGATGCGGTGAAGAAAACCTTTCCTGTTTTGCCGCTAGAGCAGTTGTTCACAGGCGAAAAAACGATGTCCAACATCCTTTGGTTTTAACTCATAAGGAACCCAAGTCCCCTGTTTCTGAATCATTCCCAAAACATGCAATCGCTTTTAAATGGATTGGCGGGGGGTAACTCCTAATACTGAAGCTTTTCTTGCGTTTGACATGGATCCTCATACAGCAATGCCTCCAATTCAGCGTCTTCGAAGGTTTTTGGCCATACTTGACGCGGACGGTCGTCAACATTAAAATCACCGTCTTTGAAGCGACGGAACCAATCTCGGCATCTCCATAAACTTTTTGTAGCTCTCGATGCGCTTCAGTCGCCGTTTTTTTTTCGAACGAAAGAGGAAAATCAACACTTCCCGCAAATGACGATTATTCGGCACAAAATTCGACATTTTCACAAAACCAAAAGTATATGATACCAAAACGAAATCACTAATGGGTCGAAACAGTTTGTTTACTATATGTCTAAGCTTGGTTTATGACGTTTAGGTTATGTTAGAGTCGACTAGCACACACTGCTGGCGGCATCTATTTACAAACAGCGGGAACTTAGTTGCGCTCCTTATAATTGTCAAACTTTACACAACCTTTTATTATTGAATCATGACATATTCAACTTTGCGTTTCGTCCGGAAATTTTTCAATTTCGAACCTCAACTTCCTTATTGGCAACACAAATTTCTCACGAAAATAGTAGTCGCCTTTGAGGAGAGTGAGGAGAGCGATATGTTCAAATGTTTATGCGCAAATATTTCCTATTCAGAAACCCATTTGTGTCATGATTAGCAATGTCACTTGACGGAAAGAATAATGAGATGGCGCTTATCTTTGTACCGTTACTTTGCTTTCAGCGAATTTGACAATGAGTGACGTCGTTTAGCACCAGTATTTGATTTGGCATTTGTTTGTTATTTTGTCTCGAAGTTTTCGTTCTTTCTTCATGACATTTTTCTAGCCTGCTCTAATTAAAATGTAATGTTTATAATTTTGTAAAATATACATATTTTAAAAATTAGTTCAATAATTTACCCAGTTTTATTTAGGTTTCCTTTTTTAAACATCTGGACGCATTGCCCGCGATTGTTGTTATTGTTGGTGTTCTTCTCCTTACAGCAGTCAAATTTCTCTCTCGCCACTGCAGTGTTGCCCAGCTTTGGAAATAAAACCGCACTAAAATGCCCATTTAAACAATATAAAATACCAAATTTTTACACAAATTCTCTTTAAAATGTGCGTTTTTTTAAATAAATGTGTTATGGTTATGTACAATTTAATTTATGAGATTTTTGTTAAGAGCACAACTTTTTTGCTATATTTCATGTCAGGTACTCTTGATACCCTGTGTCCTACCTTCTACCCTATGAATACACCTCTTGATGCTATGTCCCATTAAGGATTGAGGAGCGGAAGCAATAGGTTAAAAGGAACAAAAAATTTAATTTCCCCTTTCAAAATATCAAATGTTATAATAATCAACGAATTTTCATTAACACTAAAATCTTCTCAGAGTGACCGTTTTTAACATTCTTTCGTTAATAATACAGTTTTGTTTTTTAAGTTACAGTTTCGGTAGCTTTAAATAAAAAAAAGAAACAAAAACCAAAATTAAAAATTTTCGCATTTGGGTTTAAAAGTTTATTGCGAAGAGCAAATGGTTGGCAACACTGCACAACTCAGCTAATGCGACGTCAACCACTCTCTGAAGGGCGCAATCTTGTTTCTATCATTCTTGGCAATTTAATAAGCATCTCTGTTATTAGGTAAGCTGATTTCTTCTTCTCTCATTCACTTTACATATATTTTGACTTTCACTTTACTGATTTGACAACCAGAATAGCAAAGCAAAAACAAAGTATATGTAAACTTTAACTTACTTTTTTCACTAAATATTCTGAAAAATAAAAGAAATATCAAAAATAGCTTCATCCTCCTCCAAAATACAACGTACTTTAATTAGGAGAGGCAGGCAGTATTCGTTGTGTTAAACTTGTGTCGCTCGAACGTATGTAAAATGTTTGTGTGAATTAATTTAATATTTGTTTAATAGGGCAACAGAATAATTTTACTATGACATTTATTTATTTCTTAATCTCAGTTACATAGAATATTGTTTAAGAAGATATGGTATGATATGATAAAATTTAATCTTATAACCAGAACCCTGTTTTATATGATCATACATGGATATAAATTTTGCTTAAAATGAAGAAAATACTTTTCTTTGTTGGAAAAAGCATAGAAAAAAACTGTTTAACTGCAATAAATTGTTTAAATGGTTAAACAATTTCAACAAAATAAGTAAGAGTAATAAAAATTCATTTCGAATACTGAAACGGCTTATTTACAAATTTCGAGAGAAAGTCGGGTGACACGAGCTCGTGAAGAAATTTCTGCTGAAGATTTCTTTAAATGCTAATATAAAAGATTTCTTTAAGAATATTTTGTCAACTTTCTGAAAGATTTGCTTACGAATATCTAATTCATACCGTTTGCATATCCAACAGTAACAAAAAAAAAAAAAAGAAAAGTATTTTCCGGATGTATATTAATAAACTTAAATGGCTAAAAAAAGTATTTTCCGGATGTAATAAACTTAAATGGCTAAAAATATTTTGGAAAAAATACACACTCAGTTCGTCTTTTTACTGCACCTTTTGTCGTCTTCCTCCAGATTGTGACAAATAATATAAAATTTGAGGTACATGCAAAGGCCAATATGTTAAAGAATATCTTGTACAGCTTAGCATTTGTGACTGCAGAACAAAAAAAATCTTGAGTGGCTATTGTATTCTACATAGTTATTCTATACAATTCTTAACGAAAATACTGCCCTTCAAATTTGTCCACGAGAACTGAGGAGAAGAGCCAGCCAACTCCAAAGAAAGTCTTTAGATCAAACAGATATGCATTTTTCCATACTATTCTTGAATGGCAACGGAAACTGTAAAAAATTGTCATTTTCTTAGGTTAAGTTAGGTTGTGATGCTTTGTGAGGGATTTTATCGCCTCCTGGCTATCATTGAAAATGTAAATATCATCTCCAATATCGCACCACACTGTACTAGTGTCACGGCTTTCATTATTGCCATAAGTTCAGCCTGAAAGACACTACAGTAGTTGGGAAGCCGAAAACTGAAGGAGATCTCCAGATGCTCGGAATATACACCTCCGCCCACCCTGCCATCGAGCTTTGAGCTATTTGTGTATACATGGATGGACTCGCCCTGTCTTACCATGTCACGTTCCCACTCTTCCTTCGAGGGTAGGAGGGTCACGAACGTTGTAGTGGCAAGTATAGGCGGCAGTCCACCTGTCTGGGAAGCCCCAACGTGCCATCCAGGATTTGACCGTGGCCGTAATCTGTGTTTGACCACTTACTTAAAGTGCTCAGCCTTATTGCTGCACTGCGCGCAATGTACTTTGCCTGCAGGTTTACCGGAAAGAAGTTTAATATCACATATAGTACTTTCGATGGTGTGGTTGACATTGCACTGGTTATAAGAACAGATGCAATTCTTTGGACCCTGTCAACTCCTTTAATGTTCAAGCCCTTCTCTAGGGCATTCCACCATATTGCAGTACCGTACAGTTTATCATTCTGGGTTTCAAACAGAATTTTTCCCAATGAGCCTTCCGCAGGAGTAAAGAGCGACTGTGAGGTCATTTTCTTAGTGAGTCAGAAAAAAAGTAAGGCATCTTATAAAATTCGGCAAAACATTGGAAAGGGCATTAATATTTTCTTTAAGAATTCTTTCAGATTTCTTTACTCTTCGAATGACTGTGAAAGCATAGTTTGTAGGGGGAAAAATTTGTGTTATGTAATAAGTATCGATCGCCTGTTTCAATCCAGTTAGTTGTTGATAGTTACGATCCAAATGGATTGTTAGCCCCGATGACAGCGCTGATAGCGGATGATTCCCTTCCATTCTCATCAATCACATAATTAACAAACCCGTATTGTCCGTTTTTCGGTTTTGGCGATCGTTTGGTCTAGTTCATCGCAATTTTACCTCGATATTTTTCGGCTGTTACTCTTATAAGTGAGCCATTTTTATCGTCAGCGACCATCCGCTACAAAAAAGGTTCAACTTGATTACGTTTCAGCAAGGAATTGTAGGCGTCTATTCGATCCAAAAGGTTCTTTTGTAACAGTTCGTGTGGCTCCTATATATCGATTTTCTGCCTGAGATCAGCCTTATGCAACAGATTTCTAGTCATCTGCAGTTTCTGTATAATAGAAGTGTTCATATTCCGATCCGACATTTTCAACGATTGGCCTAACAGGTTGTGTCTACTCTTCCAACTCAAAATCATCACCACTTTGCTATCAAACTCGATACTGTAGAGGATCCATGAACAGCACTCATTTTTTGGCCGTCTGTTCCTAGTTTCCACCCTGGTCGTAATGGCACTGAAGAATGTATTGAATTTTGTCTGTTATACTTCCATTTTGGACCGCTGTAACACACTACCCGCTTCATTAAACGCACAACTCTCAAAATATGTTTCGACGCTTAATATCACTTTTAAATCGTCATATGACCCGATCACATCGATGGTTAGATTTGGCTCACTAATTCATAGAGCGAAAAATGGTTAGAACTTTTAGAGCATCTAATATAACTATGGAATATTTCGTAAGTGTCAAGTTGTGAATGTGCAAATTTCTTATTGTTTTTTTTTTACCCCAGATGGCACTTCTTATTTTGTATACGCTAAGGTTCATCTTCGTTGATTCGACGACGCTTATTTTCATTTTATGCGCAGTTCTTCCGCTGTAAAACAAATTTTGGTATTTTTATCCGTTTAATTCAATGCTTTTTTTATATTTATTAATGATATTTTAATTTTGGCTTACATTTTTTAACTTATAGATGCTTATACATATGTAAATAAGAAAATTAACCTTTTTTTTGTCGTCGTCGAAGAAGTGTCATCTTGAGCTAACAATGCCTTAAAAACTATTCAAAATAAATCAAGTGGTTATCCTGAAAATGGCATAATACTATACAGCTCTTAAGTTTTGTAAACTGAAACTCGTTCCATAATTTTTAATTTTTATTTCGGTGCATTCCTATCTGTAGTTAATAACAAAATCAGATAAAAGTTGTTTACAGATTAGCTCCCGCAACTTCTCATCGTGCTCCCATATTCTTGAGTGACGCCCAGTTGAGCGGCGCAAGGCTTTCATGTGGAGATCATTCCTAATTAGTCTTGACATGGATCTGGTCGACATTTATTTCCTTAGACATGATTTTCTGCTTTCTAAGGGGATTTTTGTGAATTCTTTCTCGAACGGCTTTTATGGCTACACTGGTTCGAACCTCGTGAGGGCGACCACTCTTTTTTCTGTCTGTCACTTCAGACGTTTGCACAAAACAATTTGTAAATTTCACTTAAACCTTTTCCACACTTAGGTAATACAATCACTGGAATGCGATTTTTCTTAGCTCTCCACTTCATTGTTAACAAGTGAAATTTGCCACTAAACTGAGTAAAATTTATGAGTAGAACAAAAGTATAAATAACGTACCTTTTTTCTGCGGATTTGTTCTTGGCGTGCGTATTCTGAAATTTGTCACAGAATTAATGGAAAATCTAAGTACATTCATTGAAAAAGCTGAACAAAATAATTTTTTTTTTGTAGCAAAACAATTAGAGGTTAAGTCATTTTACCTTTCGGCATAAGGGAAGAAAACAAGCGTAAGACTAAAACATGTTAAAGAATTTATTTAAATATTTTATTGTCAAAATTTAATAATTTCCAAGGGCGTAGAAGGCAATAGATATACGGGACAAAACTAACATTAAATTAAATCTTAAGGAAATAATGTAAAACAGTACTTATTTTGTATGTCTTATAGCTTCCATGCCCTCTGTTATTTATTGTAATATAACTGATACTAGTCGTCGTGGCATTGAATTTACGAGTGACCGAAGGACACCGATTTTCAGCTATTCCTCTTGAAAAGCTTTTTTAAGGTGCAATAGGCTATTAAACTGGCGTCTTTATAAAATTGCTAGCTAAGAAAGCTCCAGCGGTTCTCAATTGGATATTGATCTGGACTAACTGCGGGCCACTTCAGCACAATAATATATACTTTTCGATACGCAAAACTCCTTTACGCTTAGAGCTGTGGATTGGAGCATTGTCCTGTTGATAGTCCAACACCACTCACCGAGAAAGTCGAATAAAAGAATTCAATAAAAGATTACCCAAGACCACGTAGCAGAAAGTACCCCAGGCCATAAGAGAGCCATCGTGGACGATTCGGGAGTGACGCGGGAACTTATGCTTATCGGCGAATTCGAGTTTAGCTGATTTGTCCCGTTTAATTTGTCTATATTTTAAATTCGCATCTTCACTCAAAATTTGCTGTGTTCTTCTCTTCGTAACTTTGAGAGGCTAATGTTTTTATTGACAGTCAACCGTCTCTCTCTCTCTCACACCTGTCGTGAGTCTTAGGATTCTGGTACTTTTAATTTTTCCATATCCATCAGGATTTTTCAAAAAGTTGGGAATGGTATTTTTATTTCGATTTACTTTTAGCGCTATTTTGCGAACTGGGATTCTCGATTCACTATAAGCTGAAATACTAGTACGCTTCTCGATAGACAGCTTAGTATCTCCTGGCATTTCTAATGCAAATTATATTTTTTCTAATGGAAATTACTCAACTTATGTTAAGGAACCTTTTAAATTGTGTAATAGGCACAATAAGGAATAAAAGCTTAATGAAAGCACTTGTCGTTTATAACCATTTACTTTAAGAAAATCAAATTTAAAGCAACGCTCAAACGTAACTAAAGACAAAAAAAAATATATAGAAGAACAGTTGGTTTGTTCCATATATGTACATATGTATTTCGTACTCGTATGTACATAACGCTTATCGTCGGCGTACTTGCTCTCGTTACCCAAATCACCACGACTTTAGTTGCACCTTTGAGCATATTTGTGGTTGCACCCACAATACCATGACTTTATCGGTGTTATCAAATCCCCATCAAACTATTCCGCACTGTCTTAAGTAGCCAGATCAGTATATTTCTCCTTAAAAACTCATAATACATTTTATTGCACACAATTTAACCCATTTTCTATAAGTATTTCAATAGAATATTCCTTCCTAAACATCATCCTATGGTTATTAACCCCAGTTCACTCTCAGAGTAAAATTTGTGTATATGTACATATGTACGTATGTAGTTATATATGCGTTGAAAAAACAGAAATTTTTAGCAATTACAGTTCTATTCCGTCAAATATGTGTGTAAATATGTACATATAAACACACGTATGAGCACGTAGATCATAGCTAAGAGAGCGAACTCACCAATTTAATGCAAGCGGAAAATTGGAGTCAAAAAGTTTAAATTAATTAGATTTTTGAGAGCAAATACAAAAACAATATAAACTGAGGAGCGACTGCTACTGTTGGAACAGGTTAGGTATTTTCTGTGTGGGCTCAACTATGTGTGCTATTAACCATTGGATGCATTTATGTACATTTGCATTTACAAGTTATAATTATTGGAGCTATAGAATTAAGATTTCATTTGGACAAATTTAAGTTTATGTAATATATGTATCTCCAAAGCAAACCTTCGAGTGTATTTCTGCCATGAAAAAGCTCCTCATGAAAAATATGGCTCCTCACTGGAACAACATTAAGACGCACGCCACAAATAGGAGGAGGAGCTCGGCCAAATACATAAAAATGGGGTACACGCCAATTATATTATATATATATATATATATACAGGGTGAACGATCTGAAGTGTTACCAACTTCACACTGCTTGTATCTGTAAAACAGCTCATGACATCAGCGTCAAAATTGTTCTAATGACAGTTCAATATATTGTTTATAAGCCATCAAAAGCATTTGCGTCTCAGTTTTGTTGAATTTTTTTTCTGTGATGGAATTCAAACGTAATAGTGCGATTGCGTTATATTTGGCTGGAAAATCGCAACCAGCCATTGTTCGTGAGCTCACTCACCTCAAAGTAAATAAAATGTTTGTGTATCGCACTATAAAACGTTACAATGATACTGGTAGCATTGCAAAACGCTATGGAGGTGGACTAAAAAAAAAGCCGCAGCAACGCCAGAAATGGTTCGGAAAGTGAAGGCTCGACTTGAACAAAATCCACGTCGAAGTGGAAGAAAAATGGGCAAAGAACTGAAAATATCGCTCGACAGCATTCGACACATTTTGAAAAATGAGCTCAAGGTCAAGGCTTAGAAGTTCCAAACACCACACGATCTTTCACCCCAGCAAAAAAAAGTTCGATGCGAAAGAGCAAAGGAGTTGTTGCGCTTGCACGAACGTGGCGAATTTCCTAACATTGAGTTTTCTGATGAAAAAAAATTGGCCTCTCAAAGCAATTTCCCATCGCAAGTAATGGTTTGGGCCGCAGTGACCGCTGATGGATGCTCTCCAATCGTTTTTATCGAACCTGGTGTCAAAGTGAATGCGACTTATTATCGGGAAAATGTTTTAGAAGCTAATGTGCTGAAAAAAGCGATTATACGAGAATGGGCCGAAATACCTCAAGATCATATTCGTGCAGAATGCAACTCATTTTTTGACCGTTTGAAGGCTATAGTCAAGGCAAAAGGTGGTCATATCGAGCTAAAGTGAATATAGTATGTTAAAATTGTAATCATTTTTGAACAATTTTGTCTTTGAAATCAATAAAAACTAATTTCACAGTTATGCTGTTTTGAATAGGTAACACTTCGTTTCGTTCACCCTGTATACTATATATGTATGTATGCATGGTGACATATGCTGTGATAAGCACAATGGTAAGTATTAATATTTTTCGTTTTTTATTTTCTTTTGTAGTTTAACAATTTTTTCTGTCAGTTGGTCAGTCAGTTGGCGATAAATCTCGGGACTTACTTTTCATTATTTTTCTTTGCGTACAAAAGCAATCCCGTTTTTTGTACTTTTTATTATTGTATTGTAAATCAAAAGTTGTAGAGTAAATTCCATGCAATTTTCCATATTTATTATGGAAATTTACTTTCCATTCATTTCAGATACATATAGTCCATAAAGTCTACATACACCTCACAAATATTTTAAATTGATTAAAATCACAATATAAATTTATATCATATGTAGTTGTATACATATTTTATTTATTTATTGTTTCATTACGAAAATTAATATTATGTTGGATAGCCACGATGTTTTAGGACTTCATTAGGCCTTTAGAAAAAAGGACGCCCTAGGGGCACTTGGAAGAGAACTCTCGAAAAAGAACTTAAGGCTGTAGGGACATCTTTCAAAGCAGCGTAGGATCGTGACGGTTGGAAGCGTTTTGTAGCAGCAGGAAGGATTGGAATTAAGAGAGATTATCGAAATTATAAAAAATTATTCTCACCAATAAATGTTTTTAGACAATTTTTTTTTTAATTTCAGGCAACTAGTTTTCAGCTCTAAAATTTTAAATAATAGTTAAATAGTTAACAGTAAAATTTCTACAAAAAGTCACCTTTTTTATTTGAACATTTGGGTATTTGCTCACTTTTCGTTTATTTCATTCGTCTCGTTTCTTCATTTTTTGTAAACTTTTGCCAACGGCGCGAAATTTTTTTATTTCTTTCCACCTAATTGTTATTTTTATTGTTATTTCTATTGCTGCTGGCTGCATTACAATACATGGAGCTGATGTCCTCTAAACGAGTCTGATTTCGCTGCCAGATGCTTTTCTTTTAGGCTGCCAAAAAATAGTGCTTGCTGTTGCTCACATGCTTACACATACAGACGTACATATGGATGTACGCTCCGAGGCGCATTTGTTTGCTTACATTTAATTTTGTCTGCTGACATCCACCGTCTTATTACAATCATTATTTACTGGTTGTAATTAGATAAGGACTTTTATTGAGTTTCGTGTAATTAATTGGCGGGAATAATGACAAAAAGCCCAAAACAGAAAATATTACGTAAATGCCACAGTAGTAACGCAAAATGGACTCATACTTCTTCAGGAATACAACTTTTTTAAAGGGGAGATAATTATTTAGAAAACTAAAAATGTGCCAGCTGAATGCATTGAGTTTTTGTAATACTTTATTTACATTCATATACTCAACAACTTGTTTCAAATCAGTGCTCTACTGTCCTTCTTTACTCACCTTTGTACCCACCCTTACTTATTGAATATACCTGAAATGAGTTTCGATTCAGCGGAGGAATTTCCACTCAACACCTATTACTTCTAGACACCAACGGAGCCGTAGCGAATCAGTACTAAACATTCGCAGGTAATCCTGTTAAAAACCGTAAAACTCAAAGCTTTTCAACCACATTTTACACCATCAATGGTTCAATAATGTGAACCAAGAGTCAATAAGAACAAAAGGGCAAAGAAGCGTTTGAAAGGAAGGAAGCAGCCTTTATTGGTTTCGTAAATGTTGGAAGCCATAAAAATGTCAACAAACTGCAGGATTTGCGCTATCCCATTTTATTGTTGTGACTCCTGCTGTTTCTTGTTTGTTAGCTGTAAGTAAAATAGGATACACAAAGAACTTACCTGCTCAGTTACTGCTGTATCGATTTCATCTCTTATTTTTTAGTGGATTTCACTGTTGTGCTAAAGCGCCGAAAAGTATACAACGTAAGCGTTGTTGATAGTTGTATTATTTTTGTTTTTTATCGACTTACTTATTTACCTTTTTTCGTTGTAAATGTTAGCTTAATTTTTTCAAACACGAAACGTTTGCATTTGGCGATGACGAAGACGTTGACGTGAATAGCTGCTGTTTGATAGGCGTTCAATTAAGATAAGCGAAAAGGAAGCCACTGAATGAGTATTAAGCGAACATAATATAACAGAGTTATCTGTGAATATGAGTGAGTTTTTTTTGAACAAAGTTTACCTTGCCCCCTACTTACATTTGTACATATTTGTACTTTTAGCTAACTGCTTAAATTGTTC
This sequence comes from Anastrepha obliqua, assembly GCF_027943255.1. Taxonomy (NCBI): domain Eukaryota; kingdom Metazoa; phylum Arthropoda; class Insecta; order Diptera; family Tephritidae; genus Anastrepha; species Anastrepha obliqua. The sequence continues at coordinate 80,960,066 of NC_072895.1, read as the reverse complement.
TGCTTTAAGTTTACCAAGCAGTTTTTCGCCAAGTTAACTTTCTTTAGGAAATTTCTGGTTGAGTTTTTATTGTAGATGGCAAAAAGTGAGTAACATTTGAGTGATTGATTTCATTTTATTGATAAACTTTGTGTGAAAATAGAACGATTTCGACTCTGGCAAATACCTGGTTTTGCAATTTAACTTTCAAAATACAAGTTTTGTTCATAGCTGAAATTTGCAGAAAAGTACAATAGATTTTTATTTTATTTCAAAGCCAAGCAAAATAAGTCATTTAAAAGGCTTTTTCAATTATTCACATACATAAGTACGTATGTATGTATATAATTAAAGTGAACTCAACTGCGGTAAATAACTACAGCACTAGGACTTATTGACAAGTTTTAGCATTTTTGTGCTTCTAATTTATTTACTTATTTATTTTTAGTTATTTTTCCTAAAAATTTATGTATTTCATTCTTCTACAAAAGCCAAACAAATCCTAGCTTCAAACTTTGTGAAAATAAAAAACTGAAATTCAATAAATTTTCACCAAAATTTCACACTGTTTAACAAGGATTAAAAAAGTCTCGGGTTTGCAGTTTTATACCCTACTGACTTTAGATATAATAAATGTAGATTAAAGTAGCTGAAAAATCGCTTACATTTTTGACATTTTTTTATCTCTGAGGTAATGTGCATTTTTTGTAACTCGCCAGTCTTTTATAGAAGCTTGTTGGCTTTTTTTAACAATTGTTAATCTTACAATAAGAAATTAGCCGGGTTTTTTGAACGAAAATCATTTTTTTTCGGCTTACAGCTGCAATAATGAATATGAAAAATTCTCCTAGGGATACTTCGAGGAACATCTCAATTAACAATTGATTTAGTTGTTTCAGATAATGCTGCGGATGGTTGTAATGGAAACTTTTTTGTAAGGCGCTTCCGGAGATTCACAGTCACTCGCTCAATTTTCAATATTTTGCAGTAGTAGTAGTAGTAGTAGTAGTATTTATTGCAAATAAAAGGAAAATACACAAAATTTGAAATTTACTTATTGCAATATTAAGAAAAACCAAATATTTACATTAATTTAACAACAATGGCATGAGCCATCTGTCGATTTACGTACAACACAATTATTCGGTTTACGGTTCTTTAAAACCAGTTAAACTCTTTTATTAAGTAATGTCAGTATCTAGAGGCATATTTAATGAAACGCAAAAGTTTATCCCAATGATCATTTTCCCCATTGAGAACCTCAATCAGCTGTGAATCATTTAAGGTAAATTTTCCGAAAAATACTTTTCGGTATTCTCTTAATATTGGGCAGCGCGCCAGGAAATGTGATATGTTTTTAAGCTCCTTTGCGGTAAAAATGTAGGAAAATATTTTTCAAATTTTGCAATATTATATGATAATTTACTGAGTAAACTAACAGTGTCTGTATCCGTAAAAAATTCTAATTCTTTTTTATCGTACCGCATTTGCTCCATATAAAAAAGAGCAAATGCGGTACGTCGTCGAAATGCTCAAGACCGGCAGCAACAAAAAGTTGTCAAAAATAAACGCGAGTTTTGAGCCACCTCGTACTTGGGCTTTGACTACCAAAATTCAGTAGGCTATAACCTTGCATACCTGAATTTTTTCTAAAAATTATGATGAAAAAGTGTGTAATTTTGATAAGAATTTGTTGAATTGTTTTAAATTTGCACAAAGTTTGAAACTTGCATTTGTTTGGTTTTTGTAGTAGAATGAACTATGTTTACATGTAAAAGTATTAAAAAGAAATTAGAAACATAAATTGTCAAAACTTATCAATAAGTATTGGTGGCATAGTTATTTCACGTAGTGGGTCAACTAAGTGGCCCAGCGAAATTACAGAAACATTTGGTTGAAATAAACCGAAAAAATGTGTACCTGTACGAGTTTCCTCCCTTCGAATTTTTATTAATTATTATTATTATTATTAATTTTTTGCAGTAAATTCCATTTATTTTGTCATGCCATATATCAAATTTTATTGCTGTGTTATGCTTTTTATTCAGCACTTCATGCTCTTTAGAGAATTCTTTGCTGTTATACGAAATCATTCGGGCGGTTGAGTCGGCATGAACTAGAGGCATAACAGTTGTTGGAAGTTGCAGCAGAATTTCGAAATTTAAAATTGTTTTGACAGCTCTTGCCCTTATCTTATATAGGCCATTTTCTTATGTACCGAACAAGATGAGATTTTCTAACCGAGCCGAGCAACTATTCCTAGCTTTAATTTACCCCTTGGCTATTATCATTTTGTCACCTTTCCAATGCATTCACATTGCAAATTCAACCCATGCTAACGTAAACCATGCGGAAGTTTTAAAGAACGTTTTTAATATTTCACATAGTCCAGTGGTATTCGAGTATTCACACTCACGCAATTAAAGAAGTTATCTGAGTCCTTTCAGCCTATGGCAAAGAAAAAACTCAGCAACGGCTCCTGGAGTTGGGTATCTGGATATTGAAATCGTTGCCACGCTGACAAGAGGAGGTTAATCTTCTGTTTCTTGCTGAGGCTTCCTGAATCTGTGGAGGACTTTGCTTTTCCAAAGCTTTTTGGATCATCTGGTTTTTTGGAGTGACATTAAATAGAGGTAAGAGTAAGTCAAAAATATCACGGTCTGCATGTGCCATACCTCATTAAACGTTTTACATTACCATGTTTACCATTATCATGTTTTAATGTCAATATTTTTGAAACCGGTAGTCCGATTTCAGTAAAATATGAATATATTATAGTGCATTTCAGGGTTTTTTCAGATTATTAAATACTTTTCTTTTACTTTCAAGATTTTCATTACTTCGGACCAATTCTTAAATTTTCTCTATACCACGACGACATTTGTAATAAGTTCACCTAAAAAAAATTATGGATACTAATAGTTCTTTAGATATTTAATCTTCGTTATGAACTTATAATATTAATATAAGTTCCCGCTGTTTGTCAATAGATGCCGTCAGCAGTGTGATCTACTCGATTCTAACATAATCGAAAGGTCATAAACCAAGCTTAGACATATGGTAAACAAACTGTTTCGACACATTAGTGATTTTGTTTTGGTATCATATACTTTTGGTTTTGTGAAAATATCTGATTTTGTGTGTGTTGATTTTCCTCTTTCATTTGAAAAATACGGCGGCTGAAACGCATCGAGAGCTACAAAAAGTTTATGGAGATGCCGAGATTGGTTCCGTCGCTTCAAAGGCGGTGATTTTAATGTTGACGACCGTCCGCGTCAAGGAAGGCCAAAAACCTTCGAAGACGCTGAAATTGAGGCATTGCTCAATGAAGATCCATGTCAAACGTAAGAAAAGCTTGCTTCAGTATTAGAAGTTACCCGCCAATCCATTTCCAAGCGATTGCATGTTTTGGGAATGATTCAGAAACAGGGGACTTGGGTTCCTTATGAGTTAAAACCAAGTGATGTTGAACATCGTTTTTTCGCCTGTGAACAACTGCTCTAGCGGCAAATAAATGGGGAAAAGTAGTAGCCAGCGATGGGCAATACTTTCAATAAATCACTTGTAACCAGTTTTTCAGAATAAAGTTGTATTTTCAGCAAAAAAAGAGCGAGAACTTAGTTGCAGACCTAATAGATTTATTGCTTTGTTATTTTTGTTGCCAACCAAATTTTCAGTGAAGAAAGTTGCAATGTCCATTTTCACAGTTGCCCCGTTTGTAGTGTGAAAATAATACAATATAATATGTAATATATTAATAAAAAATTATTTAAGTAATTAATGATATATTAAGTAAGCAACAAATAAATAAATAATAAACAAAATTTCATATCAATTTATTTTTACAAGGCTCCGCATGAAAATTTCCAGAGGCTTTCGCTGTCTAGGTGGAAAGATGAAGTATGATTTTAATAAAAATAGTAAACAACGGAAGCTTAATACGTCATCTACGTCGTCTACGAATCTTCTGCTTCTACAAGTATTACTCTTTACTTTACTTTACTTAAAACACGCAATATGGGAAAATTCAAACCTCAACTACTCTTCTTTCAAGTAGTATATACAGTTAAAATCTCGGTTCTTTGGAGTAATTTCGATAAAAAGAGGTTGTCTGCAAAGTCGGTTTACTGACGATAGTTTAACGTGATAACGTCATAAGAAAATACTGATTGAATGGTTGCATTTTTCAAAAGAAAATTTTAATTTTATTTGTTTGATACATATTTTGTATGGATATAGAGAATGAGTTAACATTAACATAACATATACTTTAACATAACATAACATAACATAACATAACATAACATAACATAACATAACATAACATAACATAACATAACATAACATAACATAACATAACATAACATAACATAACATAACATAACATAACATAACATAACATAACATAACATAACATAACATAACATAACATAACATAACATAACATAACATAACATAACATAACATAACATAACATAACATAACATAACATAACATAACATAACATAACATAACATAACATAACATAACATAACATAACATAACATAACATAACATAACATAACATAACATAACATAACATAACATAACATAACATAACATAACATAACATAACATAACATAACATAACATAACATAACATAACATAACATAACATAACATAACATAACATAACATAACATAACATAACATAACATAACATAACATAACATAACATAACATAACATAACATAACATAACATAACATAACATAACATAACATAACATAACATAACATAACATAACATAACATAACATAACATAACAAATTACCCCGTATTAAAGCACTTATCAACAGCTTTCATTTGATACCCATATTGTACATACACAACCAAAGGTTACCCGGGTCCACGTTTTGACCTATATCTCGAGACCCCAGTCACGGAGCGGCATGAAAAATACTCTGTACTAAAGCATTCACCAACAGCTTCCATTTGATACCCATATTGTACATACACATCCGAAGGTTACCCGGGTCAACGTTTTGACCTATATCTCGAGACCCTATCTACCAATAGGTATTCAAACTATACGGAAATCATCTTCGATACCTACTTAACAATGTGCGTAAGTTTAGTTTAATTCGGTTCAAAGACACGGCGGGTCCACGTTTTGGCATATATTTCGAGACCCTAGTCATCAATAGGTATGAAAATTACCCCGTATTAAAGCACTTATCAACAGCTTTCATTTGATATCCATATTGTATAAACACATTCTAGGGTCCACGTTTTGGTCTCTATCTCGAGACCCTAGTCACGGAACGGATGGAAATACTCTGAACTAAAGCATTCACCAACAGCTTCCATTTGATACCCATATTGTACATACACATCAGAATGTTACCCGGGTCCACGTTTTGACCTATATCTCGAGACCATATCTACCAATATGTACCCAAACAATACGGAAACCATCTTCAATACATACTTAACAATGTGTGTAAGTTTGGTTTAATTCGGTGCAAAGAAACGGCGGGTCCACGTTTTGGCATCTATTTCCAGACCCTAGTCATCAATAGGTATGAAAATTACCCCGTATTAAAGCACTTATCAACAGCTTTCATTTGATACCCATATTGTACATACACATCCCAAGGTTACCCGGGTCCACGTTTTGACCTATATCTCGAGCCCTATTTCCAAAATAAAATATAGTCCATGTTACTCGTGGAGGATGTAGCTTTCGAATGGTGAAAGAGTTTTTAAAATCGGTCCAGTAGTTTTTGAGCCTATTCATTACAACCAAACAAACAAAGTTTTCCTCTTTATAATATTAGTATAGATATGGTAAATATTATATTACCATACATTTTTTCCTTCAGATATAATAAAAAAATAATAATAATAACATTAAAACAACAGGTATTATTAACAAACTTGGTTTTATTTTAAATTCTTCAAGTAAATCAAATTAATAATAATCAATAAGAAGGCATATGCCAATACAAATACGTGAATTTATATATGTACATATGCGCATATACATACATACATATATACGCTCACTTAAGTAGGGGAGAGCAAGATGTCGAACGTTGCCGTTCGTTTGCTTTGTTTGCTTTGTCGTTCCTTCCGCTCTTTCGCTTGCAGTTCATTCAATGCAATGAGCAAGAGGTAACTACATATGGGCAAGGTAACACTAATATGAGCAAGGTAACTACATATGAGCAAGGTAACTACATATGAGCAAGGTAACTACATATGAGCAAGGTAACACTAATATGAGCAAGGTAACACTAATATGAGCAAGGTAACTACATATGAGCAAGGTAACACTAATATGAGCAAGGTAACTACATATGAGCAAGGTAACTACATATGAGCAAGGTAACTACATATGAGCAAGGTAACACTAATATGAGCAAGGTAACACTAATATGAGCAAGGTAACACTAATATGAGCAAGGTAACTACATATGAGCAAGGTAACTACATATGAGCAAGGTAACTACATATGAGCAAGGTAACTACATATGAACAGTAATGAGCAAGGTAACGACACATTTTTTCGTGCGTGCAGCCTGTTAAATCGAATTATAAGACGTTATCACGTCAAAAATCTTTAGAAAGGACGTGTGGATAAACAGCTACCACACTTCATCTGGTCACTTATAGTTATAGCTGTCAGCTTGATGGCGGAGTAGTAGGTGGTATTTGCTCGCTAAGAGCAGTTTCTATATTAATATAGGTAATAATATTATTAAAACAATTTGAAATTAAAACTCTAAGCTCTAAATTTTAAACTTCAGTTGGACTATCGTCGAACGCGAAAAGAGATGTTTACACAGAACAGGCTACCTCATTTTTCTCCCTGATCATAACGAAGCGGAGAGTTACTTCATATGATATGAACTTGAAAGTCATGGTACAAGCAAGCATATTCATCTGGAATGTATATTAATGCAGTCTACTACAAAAAAAAAGTTCTTCAAATGATTCACACTTGGATAAGCTGCCGAAAGATAGACCGCAGTGCTCTGGATCTTAAGGCAAAGCTGGCAGAAATGGGCGAAAATGTAGCGTGTACACATTGAGAATGAGTTTCAATAGGAAAATTTTAATGTGAAAATACGCCGAAAGAGTCACTATTAATTTTTGAAAAAGTTGAAATACCGGAAATAATGATTATTAATCTTCAAAAAACCACTTTCCTCGCATTTTATAAAAAAATAATTAAAAAAAATTATTTTCTCAAATTCAATCACAAAGAGTTTATCATAAGATCTGATTTATATAAATATGAACGAATAAAATTGGGCATTCAAAATTCACTTACTCATACCAACTCAATGTCAACTAAACATTTATTTGCCTCTTCTGCAATTATTATCAACTAACAATCAAACATTTATTGAAGAAAGTATTTCATTTCATAAAACCAAATTGGGTATCCTCCTTCTAACATAACAAAAATTACACTGTCGACAAGTGGTGACTCGACACGAACAAATAATAGTAATTGTGAAAAATGATGTCTCCCAGATCCAATTTATTCCCAAATAGTACTGGTCCATAGGGTCGGATATTTCATTGGGGGGTTTAAGTTTTAACATTTTGGCTGAAGGTAACTAATTTGTGGAATATTGAGTTGATATTTTTGTTTGGTAAGGTTTTAAGTTTTTTTTTTTGTAAGAACGTACAATTTCTAGCGTATGCCGACGATATTGACATCACTCACTGTTGACAGTGTTGAGAGAATCTCGCTTGCCAAAAAGTGTTATAAGTATTGGACTATGCACGCAATTGACTAGTAAAGTGAGAGGACTCGATGAACAAAACTAACACTCTACAAGACTCTCATCATGGCCATCCTTACGCATGGCGCATAAGCTTGGACGAAGGCCATATCCAAAGGGGCATCACTAGGAGTGTTTAAGAGAAAGATTCTGTAGAAGATTTGCAATCTGGTAATAGCGACTATAGTAGGAGGTAGATCAATGAGCTGTATGAGCTTTACGACGACATAGACATAGACGACATAGTTGGCTGTGTTATATCGTCCGAATGGATACAAATGCTCCGTCTCTGAGAGTATTCCATATGGTACAAGCTTGTGGTAGCAAAGAAGAGGAAGTTCTCCTCTGCATTGGAAAATCAGGACGAGAACGACTTGGCTTCACTTGGTGAATCTAATTGGTGGTAGCAAAGAAGAGGAAGTTCTCCTCTGCATTGGAAAATCAGGACGAGAAGGACTTGGTTTCACTTGGTGAATCTAATTGGTGGTAGCAAAGAAGGGGAAGTTCTCCTCTGCATTGGAAAATCAGGACGAGAAGGACTTGGCTTCACTTGGTGAATCTAATTGGTGGTAGCAAAGAAGGGGAAGTTCTCCTCTGCGTTGGAAAATCAGGACGAGAAGGACTTGGCTTCACTTGGTGAATCTAATTGGCGCCGTTTAGCACGAGAAAGGAACGACTGGCGCGCTTTGTTAAACTCTCAAAAAGAGAAAAAGGGTTACCAAGTGGTTGTTGTTGTTGTAGAAGTCCACTCGGCAGTTTAGCAAATTGTGGAAATTTCCTTTGAATAAAATAAATCTGTTCTCATCGGTCCTTATTTCTTTCGAAATGCCGTTTACGGTGAGCCATGCTGACTAAATCTTTGTTTTCAGCTAAACATCCGCTACAGCAAATGCAAAAGGGGTCAAAAATCGGACTGATCGAATGAACTATGTAATTCCGTAGCCACAGCGGACATATGCCAGATATCATATAAAATGCCACGAAATTATCTACCAGATTATAGAAAAAATCTTTGCAGCAATATTTCTGTTTTTTATTATAATTTTAAGTTCTCAAGCTATTAAGAAACACAAGACCTCAAATAAATTTCTGTCCTCCGACTTACAGGTACATAGCAAAATTTAACGGAGTTTGTTGTTTGCAGTTGCAAAATCTACCTAAATTTGATTTTTTGATCCGTTCTCGAACAGCTATAATAAAAACTTATTAAAAAAATTAAATTAAAGGGTTAAGTGTTCCAGAAAATTTTAAGCCAATATTTTCACAGGCAACGCCGAAGACGATAAACTCGTACAAATTTCCAGATTTTAAAAATAAGGGTCAACATTTTTTTAAAGGTTTTCATAAATGATGATCACTGAGAAATTCTGCAACTGTAAATATTGTCTGAACGCATACTTGCCGACATTACTCGTATTAAGTATTTGATTATCAAATTCAGACCATCGCAAGCGTTTGCACAATAATAATCTGTTGCACCTTCTTTAGGTGGTTGGAAATGACCTCCAGCCGACAAAGCTGGATTTCGCCAGCCTCATTGAAAACTTACCTTACATCAATAACTTGCCTGTCTCCGATTGCGGTTATTGTCGCATTATTAAATTTTGCTAGTCTTCAGCAATGAATCATTTGCATCTCATTACCAACTCTATTTTTACTATTTACTATACAACGCAGCCTTTAAGTGAAATACTATAAAAGTGCCAACATAATCATCTTTATTTAGTTTTCAACAGTTACTTATTTTGAATTTTTAAATTTAGCATTTTACACTTTTTATTAACACTAATTGGTAATAATTATGCAGTACCATACAATAGTAGAAATAATAATGAAGTTACAATGTATTCCACACTTATGTACATAAATATATACCTACGTTAGAATGGCCCAAAAAATGTTTTTTTTTTTCATTTAGTTACCTCTTGAATTTGTGCTACGACCAAAAAAGTTAGGCACTCGCGCGATTAAACCTCAAGCCAATATCCAAGTATTTTGGACACAGTAATGTCGGATTGTGGAAAATTTTCATATTTTGCAATAATAATTATTAAAAGGAAGAAAATACATTTTTACGTTTAAGGGGTTAGGCCACTCTAGGATTTTCAAAATATCGAAATTTTTTTGTTTTGCTTAAAAGATGCTTTAAACTCTTTAGAATATAAAACAAAAAGTCCTATGCGTGAAAAAAATGTTTATCTCTAATATTTCGCACTTTTGCGCGAGCGCCTCTGACGTCTCTGACACGACTATTCAAATTTAAACCGTGTTTATCTCAAAACGTGATTTTTCAAAACTGCACGCAGCATAACACAAACAATTTTTAATACTTTTACTTGTAATTGTACAAGGATCTTTAGAACATTATTCCGCACTGAAATACGTACGGATTTTTTTATTAATTAATTAGAAAAATTTTTATAAACAATTAACGGTTCCATTTTAGATGAAAAATTCTACTTTTGACTTCAAACATCTGCAAAATACACAAATTTCAATATTTCTAAAATCCCGTACGTATTTCTACAGCTATACTCACGTCGATTGAGAAGAATTTTTTTAATTTGGTTTAGGTGGACATTTACGTCAGTTGTACTGCGTGCCGTGAAGTGCCTTTTTCGCAGGGCGCGTTCAGAGATTCACTCCAAAGGCGCCATTTTGTAATATTTTTCAATAAAAATATTTGTAATTACACTTAAATACATGCTTAATAATATACTTAAAAAGTTTTTTCCTAGCACCTTTCTTTCAATGTAAAAAAAATCCTTAAAAAACTGCTTTTTTTACAGTAGCTAGAGTGGCGTAACCCCTTAAAGCGATTTCCTGGTGTAGTTGATGTCGAAGATGCTAGATGTTTGGGTGCCACACGTGTTGACGCAAAAAAATCTCTTGGACCTAATCAACGCTTGCGATTCTCTGCCCAAACGGAACGAACTTGACCCCATTTTGAACCTACCAAACACAGCAAAACCTTCCTGGCGGTCAATCCGGGCTTGGCGATGGTTTGGGTCGGTTCGCTGCTTCTCGACCACGATCTTTTTCGCTTGACGTTGTCGTTGTGGCTAACGATCCATTCAAATGAAAATGCGCTGCGTGCGACAAAGTTTTGAACTGCGGCAATTCTGATTCTCAGAAGCACACCGAGTCAGAAATGCACCAAAAAAATATGAAGGCAATAAAAAAGACACATAAAATAAACAGAGTTTTTTAAGAAAAAATTGAGTAAACCAAATGGTTCCAGAAATTTCGAATTAAGACTTAGCATGTTCTTCACCGGATTCTGAAAATATAAAAACTCTGCCTTGCTTTAAACAGAACTGAATGTAATGAAAAAGTCTAATTTTTAGGCTTTTTGCTGAATTTTTCTTTACATTTGTGTTTCTAATATAATAAATATGTGTACTTATATATATTTGAAATAAAATTTGTTTTTTTTATAAAGTGTCAAAATAGCATCAAGTCCCAAACTTAAGCAAATAATTCAATTTGACGTTGCAAGTGCCTCATTATAGTGTAAACACACGAGAAAAAATGTTGGGAATTGTATAGGGAAAACTTTTTGTAAGCGTAGGGAAAAGTAGGGAATTTTTTTGGGCTGTGTAGGGATTTTTCAAAAAATCATTTACAAATCAGTGACTGCCATGCATGTTTTACATTGCATACAAGTAGAAGCTAAAATTGTTCAGGTTATGACGTTCTTCTTAGCAAACGATCGATATGCATCGATAAATACATTTTTGGCCTATAATTGCTTATTCCTACGTGTGGAAATATTACACTAAAATTTTAATTAATTCTATTTTGGTTTAATGCGTTTGAAAATTTTCTGAAAGTTCAAAATATTGATTAGAAATGAGACAGATTTAAATATATAAAAAAAATTACATTTAAAAATTACTATTTATATTTAAACAATCATAGAAGTTGCTACAAACTGTTTTCGCACATTTTATTAGTTTAGGGTAAATACATATAGATACTATTTTATATTACAAAGTTTACATTCAATGCAAGCAGACCACGTTTTTATACGCTTTTAAAATATATTTTTATATTTACTGTATAAATCTGCCTTTGTTAAGTGTTTCAAAAATCACAAAATATAATTTTTATTCCAGAATTTTTCAACTCTTACATATAGTTTTGGGATTTTATTATATCTACATATATAAGTATATTACATATATTATTTGATAAAGTTATAAACCACAAAAGTTATAAACCGTGTTAAAAATCATGTGGGATTCACTTTGTTAAAATTCCATTTAATTTTTTAAATTTAGTTTTATTTTTTAAATATATTTTTATTATATTAGTACATATTTTATTTATTTATATACAACTTACATTAGAATAAGTTTAATTCTTTTAGCTATTTTCCACATTAAAATTTTTCTTTTGGCTTAATTCGTTGCATTCAAGTTGCGGCAGAACTTTTAAATTTGCGTGAAACCGACAGATGAAAATGTATGCCACGTTGTTTATTCTTATTTTTTTGCTGCAACTTTTGTTGTTGCTCCTGCTCGTGTAGTGCTTTCAAATTGTTCGCCCTTTCGGGCAACTCTTCTTTCAATACAGTTAAATCGCTCATCTCGATACAACTTGCAGGCATCTCTGACCTTGTCAGCACTGCATCAGTTGTAGTTGTTGCAAGCCCATCATTTATATTTGGACAAGTGGCTGTTGTTTTTGCTTTCGATGTTGCTACAACTGTATCTGCCTCAGATTGGTGGCTGCGCCCCCTTGTTTGGCTTTCTCACATAAGTGAGATTTGGCGATATTGTTGTTGATGTGTAGGCTGCACCGGATGTTGTTGGTAGTGATGCGAATGCTCGCAGAACTCACTGGCTAATGCGACGTCCGAGATGTCGGTGGGCGGGCCGCCATTGTGACTGCCATTCGCCATCATGGTAATGGTGGTCTCTTGTAAACGGCTGCAAACAGTGAAGGGTTTGCGCGTGTAAAGCGGTTGAAATTCAAAAACATTTTTTTAAACATATCCATGAAATGTAGTCAGTTAAGCCCCCTAAGGTGCCTCGCTAAGGTAATGCCAACAGTAAATTACAGAAAATAATCGAATGCTTGCTGTGCAAAAATGCAAAGTTTATTTGGTCCTATGGACTATTGATTTCTACTTCGACAAATAGAACCACTTGTGCATAGTTTCAAAATCAGTAGCCTTCGGTTTTCTTTTGCCATTTAAAGCTACCCATAGGACCCTATACAGTCGGTTCTACGTTACGGGAACGACCTGGGTTTATGCCCGGCCAAGAACTGCCACTTCTGCAACATTTTTCAAAAATTTGTGGAATGTTTTATGATGGCTTTGGGATTGGTAGATATCTGCTTTGATGATGCTAAGCTTTTTGTGTTCATTAGAGAGACGCGACTGCAGTTACGAGAAAAAAAAGCGAACATGAATGAAAGAAGTAGAAATTACACTAACAATACATGAATAAATGGCACAAGCGTGAGGTCACACACACAGCGATTCTGTCAAATGTGCTGAGAGCGGCATGGCGGTACGTGATGGGCGCTCCACCTTCGTCGTTTGGGCCTTTGTATGCAATGTGCAATATTCGATCCTATCAGTTTTGAGTTTTAAGGGAACATTAACTGCTATTATTTGACTTCCAGATATACAATAAAAAAAAACCAGATCCATACTCAGTAAAAAACCGTGTTATTATTATTTTAAAAATGTTCAATATTTTATGCAAGACTGAAGATTTAAAATTTTTTTATAAACAAAGCTTTAAGAAATGCAAACTGAATTTTGTAGTTTTTTTTGCTGGAACTTATTTTGGAGTTAGTATACTCGTATGCGTTGAAATGTCATGACGAAGGCTTCCAGCGAACATTCAAATAGTCCGATTTTCGTAACACACAAGAATTTCTAGTGTTGCGATGTCATATCGATATTGACTTGATAATTGTAAAACGATATCTATTGGCCTGGAATACTTGAACCGCTTTATTGTAACTTGTTTTTTTATAGCGGGTGTTTTTCAGCTGCACAATATCGATAACTATCGTCTGATAGTTGAAAATGGCAATGTGTGTTGACCTTTCCGCTCAGTAATAACGTAGACAAACGGGATTACCGACGCAGTTAATTCTGATTAAAATTTATTGTGACATGATTGTAACGCGGATTAGTGAATAGCTGATTTGTTTATTGGACAGTTTTGTCGGTAAAAGATGGATCTCAGGCAACAAATGTGGGTATAAGCTGCCCTGACATTAAAAAAATAATTATTTATTAAAAAAAATCGTCTCAATTTCTCAAACTGCGCCGAAATATCAACACAATTAATCTAATTTATGTATGTACGTGTTAGTGTAAATTAACATTGAATTCCGTTTTTCTTGTGCTTTTCTTTAAAAGTTTGATTATTTTCCATTCACAATACAAATTAACACTATCGTTTTTCGGCAATGTTGCCATCGAAAATTCCCCTAATCCGCTTAAAAATGTGGAAATTTACTTAAAAAAAAAAAAAAAAATCTGCTCGCGAAATTCATAGAGCGAAGTGTTAAAAAAGGCGTAGAAATGTCGCTTCTTGTAGTTCTTAACTTGCTGGCCTTTGTCCTTCGACTACGTGGAAAATTTTACGTTTACGTACAGATTACTATAAAATACAGCTCGTGCAAGAATTGAAGCTAAATAACCATTGTTTGCTTCGCATTTTTCACTCGTTTAGATTTATTATTCAGATTTATTGCGAAAAGTAGTCAACAATTGGACTGATCGAATGGACCATACACCAAATACGCGGCGGACATATGCGGCATATCATATTCAAAACATAAATGCCATGAAATTCTCTAGCTGATTATAATAAAAAAATCATTCCAGCCATATTTCTGTTTTATCATTTTAAGTTCTCAAACTCTTAAAAAATACCCGATATGTATAAATTTATATAATAAACGATACGTAAGCCAATACTTTTTCAGGCAAAGGAAAATTATGCGAAACCATCCTCAATTTTTAATTCTTCACACATTTTCAAATAAAAAGAATACGCCAAATACCTTCTGAATGACTTCTGCCTCAAATTGAAAAAACAAAATGGTGCATCCAATTTTTTTTTATATTAATTTATAGGATTAATTTGATACTCGTTATTCGAGAGTTTTTGCGATTAATGAATACGAATATGAAGTAATAATTTCAGAATATGGTGTAATCAATCGAATAAGCTGTTTTTGCTTTCTTACTTTTCAACATTGACATGCACTGATTGATCTTTATTTCTAATGGTATACTTTAGCGACTCATCTAAGATTGTTTTAAAAAGTGCGAAAAATTCAAGCAGTAGTTTTGCAGACATTTTTCTTGATGACGGCATAGCGATAAATTTGTTAAGTATTTAGTTAATTTCTTTACTGTTGGTAAGAGTTTGTCTAGTAAAACTATAAAAATACTTATATAAAACTAGAAGTAAAACACTGCCATTCAACAAAAATAGGATTGGTTACAATTATTGGAAATGGCACAGCAAGCATTCGATGGGTACCCTGCAACATTAAACAGCTATGGGACTTAACTAGAATATTTTTTGGGCATGTTTTAGGTAGTGCTTTACTTGCAACAAATAAAAAAGTGCAAAGTCTCAGCTGCCCTTCTCTGCAGCGTTCAAATGATAGTTACACGAAGACTATATAAAGTTCGATTGTGGCTTAGGTTTTACTGCAGGATAATCGTTTAAATCACTCACCTTCGTGTGGTACTATGATGGTGGCACGTTGAACGTCGAGTTGAAGAATAATAGCGCTTTGATGCGGTACTAGTGAGCGATGCATCACGATGCATGCAGAGGGTATCGTTGTGTGGGTGTCGTTTTTTGTGCCGTACGCCGGACCCTTGACAAAACAAGTATCTGGAAAAAAGGTGAAATGTGCAAAGGAACAGCGAAAAAAGTATTGCATAAAAACCGAAATCAAACAAAAAGTCTCAAAAAAGGTTTGTAAAAAAATATATATGCAGTACAAAGTTTTTTATCCTATAAGGCACTAGAGGAATATGTAGACGAGTAGTGCGCCAAAGTGTAGGCAACGGTTTTGCAATGTTGGCAAGTATATGAAGTAGGTTTCAGATAGAAAAGGATTATGATTTACAATTTACTTTATTGCTCAATACGAATACGCTCAATTTGATAGACACCATCGTTCATGACATTTTTCAAGAGCTTTAGAGAATGAGTTTGATTTCAATCAGCTGTTGTATAAAGGTTTTTTACAACACGATTTTACACACGATTTTAACAAAAATAATGAGTACAGTTTACAAGATCTCCAGAAGTAATTTTTCCATCGATTTAATATTTTATGATAGAATTCTTTTGATATATGAGGTTGTTGTATCCAAATTGTATGAAAAATTCGAATAAGGCAAACTAACGCTCCTACTTGCATCCACTAGGTTGTACTTTTTTTATTTTTATTTAATATTTTCAATTCAATTTTTTCGAAGAATACCTACTCTTTGGTGGCCCCTGGCTTGAGGTCCTCTGAGGAGAGGAAATATTAAATTAGTATAAAAAAATTGATTCTAAGAGCGCCCATCCCTCGACATTTAATGGCAAACTTTCGAGTGCCTTTCTGCCATGAAAAAGATTTCATAAAAAACCATCTGTAGGCAGTATAAAACTATAGGCTCTTTCATACGTAAGACAGTAAAAGAAGCCTAACAACAGTGAAAGAGGTCTGGGTCTTTAGGGGGCGCCTTTTTGGCTTTAGCGCGTTGGAAGGAGCCACGGTATTATATGACAGGAATTCGAGTAGACCTAGAACTGGTCTTATAGTATCATCCAATCTCACTGTGACGAGTCTTGAGCAATTTCGTTGCCAAGACCTGAGTTTCAGTGTGGCGAGGAGGCACAAATGCCATTGCCCTCTAGAAACCCCGAAAAAGAGACTGGTAGGAGTTTAGGGGGTATTGCGGGGCTTTTACGTGACGCCACCAAGACTTCGGAGAGAACAATGCATTGAGGCGGTTGTTGTGAAACTAAACACTGCCTTAACTGAATGCTTTGAGTCAGTCTGTCCAACACGACCTCTCCTTGACCGGACTCCCGATTCTTGGTGGAATCGAGAGGTCCAGATGTTGAGGCGTGAGTCGAGAAAGTTCTAACTCGGATTTTTAAGACTAATCTTGCTGAGGACTGGGAGCGATACCGTCATATTTAGAAGAACTACAAGTAGTTTATCAGGAAATCGAAGAGTTTCTTAGCAGCGGTATTGATTCTCTGAGTGACACGGCGAAAATGGGGAGGATCCTGAAAAGGGATCCAACTGTCAAGCTGGGGTCACTTAGGAAATTTGATGGCTCCTTCACGGAGAGGCAAAGTGAGACGCTTAGCTTGCTGATGGAATCTCACTTTCCAGGGAATCAGATTAATGTTGGCCAGCGTTGAGCCAGTTGGCCCTTATTGTCAGAGCTGCTTCACCTTCTCGGCATGACTGATAAGTTGCCCGACCTGTGGTAAATGAGGCCGCCATTCGATTTACCATCAAATCTTTTGGCGGACGATCTGTAGGCTGAAACACAATGGGTATTGTACGGCTTCTGTCCGGCATAGGACAAAAGAGATGACATGAACCACGATCCTCTCTATGCCTCCTGACTCCATGCCATCAGGAGTCGCACTTGAAAAGAGACACAGTTAGTGCTACCAGAGGCTCAATTCTGCTCAAACTCTAAAAATGAGCCCCGCAAGCGCTGTTTTCGCATTTTAACGGATAGCTCCAGGACCAAACACGGTTTGGGCTCTGATGCCTACGTGGAATCCAGCGAGACAAAACTACACTTTGCTCTGTATTTCAAGCGGAGGTGTATGCTATTCAAGAAGCAATGAACTTTGTTGTGGAAAACAGATGGAGAGGCAAACCTGTATGTATATCCCGGGACAGCAGCAAAGATATGCTCATGTCCTTAGACAGCCCTCCAACCACTTCAAGGGTAGTTGAGTCCTGTAAATCCAGGCAGAACTACGCCGCTAGACATAATATCCTGATGTTAGCATGGGTTTCGGGACATGTGGGTAACGAGACTTACGACTCAAATGGATGGGCTTTGAAGCCAACTTCTTTGTCTTGGAACCCGTTCTGCCACTCCCTTCTGCAGCTATCAAAGCCACGATTAGTAAACAGTAATTTGCGCTTAGCTTAATAAGTTTTATGTGTCAAGTTTAAATGGCATCAATTTTTAATGATTTCCCTGGCCCGTAATCGGTGCTCCCAGAGTAATGTTTTGTATAGACAGAAGTTAAGCTGAGGTAAATGAAGTAAATATAAGAATATGGGGGGAACATTTTTTTCTTGATGCTATCCCTCTCTTATTTTTGCTCTATGGTTAAAAAAGTAAAAACATGTTTAATATTTTTTAATTAATATTTACCCGACCCGTCAACGCTTTAAAAATTAACCTTAAATTCCCATGGGAATTTCGTAAATTTGGTATAAAAGCTTATGGATAGGTATTATTTAATCTGCTCCTTTCATTTCCCTTCATAAATGTCCAAAAAATATTATACGCTATAAATGGACTATTTTTTTGCGTATGGCTTCACTGAAACTATGCTAACAATCAGATAATATGCCTTATTTACAATTTGGCTTTGTGGCAGAAAAGCTATTAGCGGATCTTTGATTTTTTTAGTTTTGAGCAACTATGGTGCAATTTTTTAGTCTTTGTTCAACTTGGGCACGATATTCGCTCCGGTGTAATAGTCGGTTGTTTCGAGTCATAAAAATGGATCCAAGTCCCTTCTGAAAACCATGATGCGCTTCATGAATGTGTCGTATCTTTACATTTAATTGTGAACGTTAAGCTTTTTCAAAGGAATTTAATGTGACAAAATGTGTCCGCGCCATAAATAATCTTTCAAAAATTCTTTATTTTAACCCACACTTTATGCCAACAATAGTAATAGTGTCGCTAATGGTCTATCAACTATTTTTGAGCACCAAATCCTTGATTTTCTTGCCGTCGATAAATTGAGCTAAGTATTTGGACGATTGGCAACCACATTTTTTCAATGCTTTCTCTACCTTCACTTTTTAATTTTCTCACAATTGCAGTGTACTCGTATATATATAGGTCGATTTTTATTCTTTATTTTTATATTATCTCCTAATTCAGTCCAAATCTGCTCTCTTTAAATTCGTAAATATCTTATTTTTCTTATCGAAAATCTTTGATTTGTTCATTTGTCTTTTTGCTATCAAATTGTTATTCTTTGCAACTTCCTTACCCCGTTTGGGCAGGAGATGCCTGTTCGTTATGCGTCTGCATTGTAGTGAATAAACAAATACCTATTGAAATGCTTGCGGAAGGCGCCACTCACAAAATACAAAGCCACCGGATTAGCGCAGCTATTGGCAAAGGATAAGCAAAAGCCGACGATGCGCAAGACGTGCCAAAAGGAGTTGTAGTCATCCTGGGCGGTTGGCCTTGCAAAGAGGAAGAAAAGGAATAAAAGAAATCAAAGACAAGTGTTAATGAAAATTGGATAGGAATAAATGATATTACATAATAAAATACTGTATTTTAAGAATTTTCTACGGACCAATAAATTATAGGCGAATATTACGTTTTTTTCAGATGTGTAGTTGGATTTCTACTAGGAGCAATAATTTTCTTATTTTACAGAGTACACCTTGCACAGGTAAAAGTGACGCAGGAAACATTTTGTATGCATGTGAAACAATAGAGTTTATATGGTAAAATTGCATAGTCAGTTCTTCATTTTCTCATCAATTAAATATATAAGATTTCAAAGGACGAAATTTTCAATAAAATGGATATTGAGCGAAAGTGGATCCAGCTATTAAAAAAATCGTTTTTACTTACAACTTTGCTCTTCTTTCTTTTCTATAAAAACGTTAATAAATATTTTAACTTTTTTCCTATTACATCTTCTTCGTCCTCGCCATGGTTCCCTAGTTGGGTCGGCCCTCCTCGTACGCAATCTTCACGTTAATCGGCCCTGGATTGTCTATTCGTTGACTTCGCTTCGCTGCATATCGTTTTTAATAGTCCTTAGCCTAGGCTTAAAGGCTTACCTATTTCTTTGAGCCATGCTGTTCCATTCTTCTCGTTATGTGCCCAAACCAGCGCAAGCGATTTTCTATAAATTTCTCAATTATTGGAGTCACATGATAGCTACCTCTGATGTGTGTATTGCTTATCTTATCCCGATGCCCATTGCCGTATTCTCAGTTCCGCCACATAGATTCTTTGTTCCTGTTTAGCAGACAGTGGCCAGTATTCTAGGGCATACATCATTGCAGGTCTAACCACAGCTTTATAAATTTTGCTTTTTAACTTGATTGACAGTTTTTAATACACAAGACTTTTGATACTGCGCACTTCTGTTAGGTGTTTGGGCGAGCTCCTCCTCCCATTTGTGCTGTGCGTCTTGGTGTTGTGCCACAAATGGGGGACCTACAGATTCAAGCCGACTCCGAACGGCAGATATTCTTTATGAGGATATTTTTGATGGCAGAAATACACTCGGGGTGGCCACTGTTAGAACAAACTTTTTCTACCATTTCGTGCCATAAAGTGCACGCAAGGGATATATAAAAAATCTATATTTGTTCTGGCGAAAAGAAAAAACATTTTGTTTTTACGTTTTTATGAAATAGCAACAAGAACCAAGATCAGGTATGTATATATGTTTGGGTTTTCCAATAAGAGGTGTTATTACCGTAAAGGATCAATGGTTTCGTTGCTTGTGTGGCACGTAGCGTCGTCTTGTTGAAAATAAACGTTGTTCAGATCAATACCATCCAACTCCAGTCATAAAATATCGTTAAACATCTCTCTATAGCGCAATCTATCTACCGTAACTGTTGCTCCAGCTTCATTGTCGAAAAAGTAATGTCCAATGACTCCGTCCGACCATAAACCGCACCAAAGAGTCACACGTTGAGGATAGAGAGGCTTTTCGACAATAACTCTTGGATTTTCTGAGCCCCAGATCCGACAATTTTGTTTGTTGACGAAGCCACCGAGGTGGAAATGGGCCTCATCACTCAAAATGATTTTTCGATGGAGTTCCAGATCATTTTCGTTCATTTCAATGACCCAATCAGCAAAGACACGACGTTGTTGTTGACCGGCCGGCTTGAGTTCTTGTGTTAACTGGACTTCATAAGCCTTAAGCCCCAAATCTTTATGCAAAATACGGTGTAATGACGTTTGTAGAATGCCTAATTCCAAGGAACGACGAGGAATGGACAACCCTTGGTTTTCTTCCACACTTTCGGCTACAATAGCAATATTTTCGGCTGTTCTTGAGCGACGTGCACGGGTTTTATTCTTCACATCGCTTGTCCCAACAGCTCGAATTTGTTTACCAATTTCTGTATTGCGGTCCGACAAGGTGCTTCACGATGACCCAAAAATGTTCGAGTTTTACGAACCGTCTCTGCCAAATTTTCACCATTTTTATAGTGAATTTTAATAATTTCAGTGCGTTGTTAAAGCGTGTATCGTTTTTATGAATGGCGTAGTTTCTACTCGTCAAATATCAAAGAATGACAGCTTCAAAAGTGACATCTACCGAAATAGCGGGTTATTCAAAATAATACCTGTTATTGGAAAACCCTTTATATATTTTTTCCAAAATAATTTATTAGGAAATTTAAAGGTTATATAAAGATGCATTCTTCAAAAAATATTATTGTATATTAACATTATTAGTACTGGCGAAGAGTAAGGAAACATTTTTTTCGATATCTGGATATATCCTTTTTGTTCTGAATATGGAGAATATTAATATAGTAAAGTGAAAGTAAAAGCATTTAAGACTGATATTTTTAATTTAGTTCTTTTATACTTTAAAATCCTTTATAAAAATATACTGATGGGAAGTGACTAAACTGAACATCCAGCATTCATACAAGGTGGCTCAAAATGAATCACCCTATCGGAAGATTTATAATTTTGACAAATAGCGTCGTAGGTCAATCATATTTGACACTTGTGACCGAGACAGTTGCAGTATTCAAACAGACAAGCCATGGAGCACGTAAAAGTCAAAATAAGGATTTCCATCACGCAAATTTATTTTCATTTAGTAAAGAAGTTATTTATGTAAGTTTTACATGCATATGCAATTTTATAACATAATAAGTTGACTTTCGTCTTATTATTAGAACTTTCTCTATACTTACCAATAGTAGAACCAAATCATGAAGAAGTGGTAGGGCAAAAAGCAAATCCCGAATATAAGCACGAATGCAAGCACCGTCACAGCCACCTTTCGACGTGCGCGCACCTGTAACGATTCGAAATGCCGCTATAAAATATGTATGTACGTAAATAAAATATAAAACTTCATCAACATTAAACTGAATGAAGCAAAGCAAACTAATTTCGAAGGCGAAGTTTTCATACGCAATCTCATTTTTAATAGACTAAAATACAAGGTGACCTAATTAAACCGCAACCAATTTTTAAAAGATGTATGTATGTAGGTATGTTACTCGTATCTATCGAGGTGGTGGTAAAGCGGCAACTGTATTAAGCGAATTGATATCTGATTTCCTTGCTTATCAGCGTGTCGAAGCATTTGCTTCTTAGTTTTTGCAAGCTCATTTCGCCATATAAAAATTCAAACGCAATGGTCCGTATAATTGCACACTGTATTTGAGCGCAAGTGAAAAGTATAAACTCTCAAATAACCGAAATTCAACGAATCTCTTATGTTTTGCGCATCTAAATTCCGCATAGCGAGACTGGCAGTATCGAGTATTTTAAGATGGTGGAAGTGGAAAAACTGAATCTGCACTGAATTTGGGCTTGCCATTTGAAGCCGGTTTATTTTTACTTTACTTGTTTATAGCACACCGAAATATTCGGGAGACTTTTCGGCAATTTGTTTATAATGAAAATAAAAATTTGGACTTTAACGCTTTTTTAGAGGTTAATTTTGGTTTAATTTCTGCATCTTAGAAATTAAAGTCTTAAAATATGTATGCACTCTAATTTTTTTCTTTTGTTTACTCCTCTCGGGGGCACAGGACCTCGACAAAACTCAGTCTTGCGTTTGTTGCGTAATCTATTTGATTTCTGACAGAGTAGGTGATTAGCCTGCCGCTACCAGTCCTAAGTAGTGAGAATGCCCACCTGTCATTGCTTAGGAACAACGCCTTCTTACTGCTTGCAGTAATATCTAGGTATTGATAAATTACAATAAATTGAGTTTTCCGAAGACGAATAAGAAACACGATGTGCGATACTCAGCGTTTAATTTTGAATAATAAAAATTTTTTTTTGTTCCCCTTTATTTTATACATCTGTCCATTGACATTAAGGGGGTGGTAGGGTTTAGCGCTAAAAAAAAACATTTTTTTTTTTTGAATTTTTTACAGAAATATGGCTTAGGATACTTTAATAAAATAAGTTGCATGTTATTGTACATCTTTTCAATAAGTTTTTAAAAAATATTAATAATAAAATATTGACAAATAAGCCCATGACAGAGTTTTTTTGGAGATATGTTTTTCGAGAGGTGCTCTGCGGTGCCAATCGGCATTCGTCGTAGAATCATCTGAAACTAAAAAAGTCGACTTTTTCAGTTAAAGTATGACGTAATGCTCCCCCCCCCATTAATAAAAATTATTTTTTTTTTTCATTTTTGTAGTTTTGGTGGCAAAAAAACGTAAAACGAGCATTTTTGGCGAAAAATTTCGCCATATTTGTAAGTGAAAAACAACCTTAAAAAAAAAATAAAAAAAACAGTGGGGGGGGGGGGAGGTATTTTTGAT
Source organism: Anastrepha obliqua (assembly GCF_027943255.1). Lineage (NCBI taxonomy): Eukaryota > Metazoa > Arthropoda > Insecta > Diptera > Tephritidae > Anastrepha > Anastrepha obliqua. The sequence continues at coordinate 80,936,524 of NC_072895.1, read as the reverse complement.
TTAGAAAACGTGTACCAAATTTGAAAAGAATCGGTTGAATAGTTTCGGAGTTGTGATTGGCACCGACTTTTAAGAAGTCGTTTCGGGAAAAACGCGTTTGAAAAAATGACTGAAAAATTATCGATGCTCCGCATTCGAGGTAGAGTGCCTACAAAGGCTATAACTTTGAGAGTTCTGCTCCGATCCACTTAAAATTTTGACACAACATTCTTGAAATGATTTACTATAAGATGAGTGAAGAAAAAAAATTTCGATTTTGTGACCCTACCCCCCCCTTAAGTACGTTGCTTAACAATTTGGCCAGGACTTACATACATCGCTTAATGACCAGTGCCAAAGCGATAAAAATTAAAATAAACGAAATAATATACAAACAATTGTACAAAAATATAACAGCAATTTAACCCCTTTGCACATTTATTATTTCCTAGCATTCATTAAGTCGCTTGGTCGAGTTCTCTTTAAGCGTCTTTTAGTGTTTTTTTTTCCTTTCCAGAAGTTTGTTGATTTCTGCATTATTGTGTTCCTGTATTTTTTCAAAGTGGCTTCTTGCTATTTTTTTGGTCTCTTCGTCTACTGTTGCTATATTAAAAGTCCTGTGGATGTCATCATTCGAGGGACTGAATTGAGAAAGCTTGCCCCAACTGCAGTATTCTCCAGATATTGCATCTTCGGATTGCCATCTGTTCCGATATTTCGATCAGTGCGGTCAGCTCTAATTGGAGAGAGGTTCACTTCTTACGAGATCATGGCAAGCTGGCTCAAGAATGGATCAAGTCAAAAGAACTTGAATTTTTCGTCAGAGGAGTCCGTATGCTACCTAAAAGATGGAGTAAAGTTGTACCTTCCAATGGCACATACTTCCCATAATATAATGTTTTATTTAATTGTTTAAATAATTCGTAACTTTGGCTAGGAAAGGATGGAGACTTATTCCCAACCCAATATTTTGCCACAAACGCGCTCAGAACGTTTTGAAAAACAATAAAACCGTTTTCAACCGCGGATGTTATTTTCTCCATTGTTTGGTTACACAAATAGCGACCCTTGTATCTGATGTGAAAATCCTATGTAGAATCGGCCCCTAAACACTTCGCTGTTGAACTCCTGATTTTATTTTATATGTATTTGAGCCTAAACATGGTGCGATATTTTTAATTAATAAGCGTTCCATGGCTTTCTCCGTTATAGAACGTTTCCACAGCAGTTTACTTTTGGGTTTGCTGCCGCCGCGGTGGGTTTAAGGGCAAACACCAGCCAAAATATTTTTCAGATGCCATAGAAATATCAGAACCCACACCCATTTCAAACCCATTTTTCACCGCCTGTTTGTTTTGGATTTGCATGCATTTTAATATCAAATGATGGCAATAATGTTTATTTACGTGATTTTTCCCTTTTGCTGTTTATTCTTATCGAAAAATGCTAACAATAGTTGTGTTCGATAACCGAATTAGCCCTCACCAGCCGTCAATCCAAATCAGCCTAAACAAAAATTCTCTCGCAAAGAGAAGAATAAGTAAATGGTTAACGAACGGAAAACTTCCTCCATCAAAAAGCGATTGTATAAGGCAAACGAAGTGTGTTAAAAAATCATTAATTTAATTTTCAAGCTGCGACAAACCAAAAATAAAAAAATTTACTCAACTGATTGAGTGCAGGTTTTTGCTATAAACCTTTGGAAAGTTGATTTTTACTCTGCATTAATCAAACTTATCAATTATTTCCTCTTTCTATTCAAAATTTTAAGCAAGGACATTTTTCCAAACGACTGCTGTTTGTGTTTATGTTTGCTGTGTGCCAAACTCTTCTAAGCGGGAATTAGCAGGCCAAGCAACAATTAAAATTGTATGCTCTGAAGTTATTAAAAGTGAAATATTTTCGGTTGTAACCTTTTTGTAATTTTTTATTTTTTTTATTTTTAGGATAAAATATTTATAACAAGTTTTTTTTATTTAAAAGTTCTGGGTACAAATATTTTTTATCTTTTTGGAAAAACATCCTGTTCAGAAATTTTTTCTTCAAATTTTTATCCTTAATACTTGTACCTCAAAGATGACAGAATACAAGATTCCTGCTTCCGAATCCGCTGTGTCGTCAGCCTCCATGAATAAACAAACAAAAGGAAGGGAATTACAGCCCACGCTCGACAACATGAACTAATTCAAACCAAGGCAGTTCACGTTAACAGGTTTAAGTGTTCACGCTTTGGAATGCCCAAAAAGACTAAGTAATTACATTTTTTCCCATTAAATTCACATTTTTTTCATATTTTCATTACATATTAATAGAAAATAAAGTCATACGATGGTTTTATTTAAAAAAATCAGTCATCTTTTTTTGTATCTTCTGTTTTTCTAAAACTTGAAGCACAGCGTTCTCCCTTAACCGTCTTAGCACACTCATATCATTTTGATTGACGTCTTCATGACCAGCCCATATTAACGCCTTGTTGAAAATTTCAACTTCTTCAGTCGGCTTAATTTTCTCCAGTGAATGGCTGGTAACGTGAATTCAATCTGAAATTTTTAATAAAAAAAGTTTTTTCAACAACCCACATACATATCATTGACCATATCTGCGAACACGAACGAACCTCAGGATTTAAACTACTAAGGAGATCGACGGTGTTGCTCATCAAGGTGCGAAGTTCAGCTTCCCATTATCATTCCGGGATCATTATGGTTTCCGCAAAATTTAAAATACTGTTCCAGCACTTAGCTAATGTTGCTTCACCAACACGAAACCAAGCCGCATCTAAAAGATTTATAGCGGTTTTTAAGTTAATTTTTTTCAACGACTCGAGCAAATCAGACTTTGTCGCTGCTATTGAAGCTAGAAGGCTGTTTCTGTAATGCAACTTAGTGATTTTTATTGCAATCCATCGGTTGAATGAGGGGAGTAACGTTTGGTGGAATAAACATTGCCGAAATTTGCCCATTCTCAGTTGTCAGTTCAGCTTCATTTGGGTGGGAAGGAGCTTTGTCGATTAGGAGGAGAGCTTTAATTGGTAACGCTTTCTCCTTTAAAAACGATGTAAGAGAAGAGAAACAGCAATCGTTTGGAAAAATGTCCTTGCTTAAAATTTTGAATAGAAAGAGGAAATAATTGATAAGTTTGATTAATGCAGAGTAAAAATCGTATTTCTAAAGGTTTATAGCAAAAAACTGCACTTCAATTAGTTGAGTCAATTTTTTTTTTTTTTTGTTTTTGGTTTGTTGCAGCTCGAAAATTAAATTAATGATTTTTTAACACACTTCGTTTGCCTTATACAATCGTTTTTTGCAGATGATGGGAAGTTTTCCGTTCGTTAACCGTTTTACTTATTCTTCTCTTTGCGAGAGAATTTTTGTTTAGGCTGATTTGGATTGACGGCTGGTGAGGGCTAATTCGGTTATTGAACACAACTATTGTTAGGATTTTTCGATAAGAATAAACAGCAAAAGGGAAAAAGCACGTAAATGAACATTATTTATTGCCATCATTTGATATTAAAATGCATGCAAATCCAAAACAAACAGGCTGTGAAAAATGGGTTTGAAATGGGTGTGGGTTCTGATATTTCTATGGCATCTGAAAAATATTTTGGCTGGTGTTTGCCCTTAAACCCACCGCGGCGGCAGCAAACCCAAAAGTAAACTGCTGTGGAAACGTTTTATAACGGAAAAAGCCATGGAACCCTTATTAATTAAAAATATCGTACCATAAGTCTACTGATAGTTTTCTCAACTACGGGTTTCTTATTTAAAAGATAAATAATTTTATGTTAAGGCTGGAAATTTTATTATAAGGCTCAAATACATAAAAATAAAATCAGGAGTGGAACAGCGAAGTGTTTAGGGATTTTCACATCAGATACTCGTACAATGGTCGCTATTTATGTAACCAAAGTGTGTGAAGAGAAAGAGTAGGCGAAAGCTATAGAAACTACCAGGTACAACAAATTATACACACACACATATCCTTGCAAACGCAAAAAAACAAAAAATGCATTTGGAGGTTTTATATTCATTTGTGATTTCACAACTTAACACGCGACATTTCGTTTTCATTAGTTTGTTTAGTTTAAATTTCACGAATCACAGTATTATCAAGCTATTCACTGAATTTTCACAAACATTAATGTCTCCTTTTTTTGTTTGTTTTGTTTCTTTTGCTATCTATTGTTAAGGAGCCTGACGTCACACTTTTGGGAAGACACCATCTTCATTACTCAATTCGCCTTGCTTGTAGCTAAGATTGTGCTCCGTAGTCCCTGAAAGTTTCATAGTAGGATTCCTATATTATTTTTACTGCCACGATTAAAAATATAATTAATATTAAGTTGCGCTGCTGTAGATATCGGCTTATGAGATTCCCATGACTTTTTAGTTATTATTGTATTCAAATATGTAATATATGTATCGCGAACCAGTAAAAAATCCGTTTGAAAATCGATAGAAGCATCGCCACTAGGGTTACGGATCAGGGTGTTTTTCAAAAAACGGCACAAAAAGTTTTTCCGGTTGGGGTTTGCTATAATCTAACATTGGCAATTTCAGGCAAACTATAATGTCTTAATTAATGAAACTTGGTGGAGATGTTAGGGAGTGGTTCAGGAACAATATTTATAACTCCCAATTATTCGGGAAATAATAGTTTGGTAATTAGTTGCTTTCAAAGTGCCCTCGGGAGCTTCATTATAGTTGGCACATTACAATATATATTTTTCCACACTTCACTAATTATACACTCACATGCGTGTTCTAACCTATTTTTATACTTGTATTCGAATTATTTTAATAAAATTAAATGGAAATGCATTTACCCATATAATCGCTTTACAATTATAAACACGAAAAAAATGCATTGGGATGACAACAGTATAGTGTTGCCGGATACCTGCAAATGAAAATAAAAATATGAACAAAAATGAAGTATTTCAGTTCAGTGTTAATGATGGTGCCTCCTTACTACACGCACGCATATGACGTTTTAATTTTGGGTTCAATGGTTTTAACGCGGAAAGGATTTCTACCCAAATATACTGTGAATTGCGTAGCCGGAGTTGAGCTGATGAGGGTTATTTTTTTGAAAGGAAACGAGTTTTTTAATAAAGACAACTACAACTACCCTATTTGTTCTGCAGACATGATAATCGACCTTTGTGGAGAAATCTGTTTATAAAAAGCATGCGGACTCTCCGGGTAAGACTGATCGAAGCAATACAATACCTATACTTATAAACCGTAATTTTTGATTTTTAATTACTTTATTATTTTTTGCGATACCTTTAATATCATTGTTTTTAAGTTTCGATGAGTTAAATACGTGCATAATATAATCCAGAAAACCGCATTATTTTTATTCCGAATTTCTTCCTGCAACACTTTTTTGTATGTTTATATTTTCAAAAATGTTTCTCAATTTTAAATTACATCAAAAATACTGCAGATTTACAATCAACCATCCGCTGAATATCTCTGCATACGAACTTCGTTTTTGTTTCAGGTGTAATGGCAACCACAACTTTTCGCTAAATTAACAACTTTATCATTAAATTACTTAACTATAACCCTCTACCCCCCTTTAAAACTTTTTTTTCGGACTGTTACATTATACTAAATGTTTCCCGTTTTTTTCCACAAGTTTTAAACAAGAAATAAAACCTTTAACCAAAAAAGTATATTTCATCCTAATATACATACTAACAATTTTCTTGATCCGCATATATTTCAGTTTAAAAAACTCCAAAATTCTCAACCTTGAATAAATCTTAAAGTTATTAGATTTCTTTGAATTCGTTTCAGTTTACTAATTAATATACTCAAGCCTACAAATAAAACGATTTCATAAAAATTAACGACATGTCCAAAATACTTGGATCACTTGACATAGAATCGCCCTATAAATGAAAATCAAGGAGAGCCCGTATTTTGAATTCATCAGCAAGCATTTGGCTTCCTCAATAGTGAGTTGTAAAAACCACTTATTTGGTCTAAATTTGAGTCAACTTTGCCAGTATATGCCTTGGACTTAATAGTAGCGGGTTTATTAATACAGACTAGTAACGTGACACCGCTAACTTCAATGTCATGAAATTAAATCATATGAACCAGGTACCCGATTTGCAAATATATTACTAGAAATGATTCTTTCACCAAAACTTCTTCCTTATAATAGGTCTATGAATAAGTTCGTGCGGTTTTTTTCGAAATTTGAATTTCGGATCATTCCCATGGCTTTTAAACGTTTGGAAATGGTTGATTGATCAACTCCCAAAGTTTTTGCAACCTCTTCTTGCGTTTGAGCCGGATCTTGATCGAGCAATTCCTCCAATTCGGTATCCATGAACCTTGGCGGCGCGGCCAAAATCACCACTTTTAAAGCGTGCAAACCACTTCTGGCACGTTCGCTCAGCTAGAGCATGCTCACCATAAACTTCCACCAAGATACGATGACTTTCGGCTGCTTTTTTCTTCATATTAAAGAATTCCCCGCAAAAACACATTATTTGGCACGAAATTCGACATTTTCAAGTGTGGTAAAAATATTGTTGTTTACGCTTCAAATAAAAAACTTATACTGACGTTTGTGCCTTACGACAGTAGCTCTCCAATGAATGTTTGGAAATGTGGATCGATGGAATAATAATCAAGTTACGCCATCTGTTGTAAAACCGCACGAACTTATCCATATTAAGTACTGGCGAGTGATATTACCTATCGCAAATCATTTGTTTGTAGTGCCTTCGAGTTTCGAAAAATAAGAACTAAATGAGTCTTCGGTATGCAAATCACGCGAGACATTGCATTTTCCACCTGTGAATCACCCAAGAATTACTGTCTCTATAAATGTGTTGTGACTGCTTAGTCACAAAATCACTGCGTCAAAAGTGTCCATGTAAACTGGGCAGAGTGCTCTGTGAAAATGTTTGCCTAAAAATTGATTTTAGAAATACATTTCGCAGTTCGTAAAAGTTGTGCAATTTGCCAGATTTGGTTTTTTTTAGTGAAACATAACAAAAAATAGCTTAGCAAAGCTAACAAGTAATATTTTTCGATATAACTAATTTAAAACATACAAAAACAATTAAAACTGTACAAAATAACTAACGACGCGTTGGCCACTAAGTCCCGAAGCTTGGTTATTCGTAGTCTTCTTGTATACATGGCTTCTCTAAGTGCTGAAGTTTACGGGCTTATGTGCTCTTCCAGCCTTTTTTCATGTTTTGTAGTAAAGATATATATAATGTTGACAAACTTCTCCACCGACAGATGGTTGTGCAGATCGGTATTCCTTACATACCCAGGAGCATTGACCATGCCTCTGAGCATCTTATTTTGTTGTCGTTGAATGGTTTCGATGTTTGAAGCAGCTGTACATCCCCACAATTGAACGCCGTATGTCCATACTGGCTTTAAAATTACATCAAGAAATATAGTTGAACAAACTTGGTTGTTTTCTATAGCTTCTTCAATGGTGTATACGTAGCGATGTATTTGATCGATCGTGGAATGTTTCTCTCGAAAACCCAATTAGTGAGAGGGTATTAAATGTTTCTATTCTACTATTTGCTTTAGGCGTTTGGAAAATAATTTTTCAAACAGCTTTCCGATTACTGAAAGTAATGCTATTGGGCGGTAGAATGTGACCTCATTGAGGTTTTTTCCCGGCTTTGGAATCATTTTAATGTCAGAAATCTTCCAGTGCATTGGTATAAATTTGAATTTCAAGCATGCATTCATTATTAAAATTAGTTTTATTATAATGCTTTAGGTGATACATTTTTTAGCAGACCGGCTGTGATCAAGTTTTGCCCTGGACTTGTCTTTAATTTTAATTTTGAAATTTCCTTGGCACCATCATTAATAGCACAATTTAAAATTTGAAGAGATTCTTAGACAGAGTGAGGAGACAAGAAACAGCTTTCCTTTTCAATCCTTTTCAAATATATTTTCAAAGTGGCCTTATCCAGATCGCTTTTTACCATACTTGATTACCATTAAGATGTTTGATTTGGGGAATGCCCAAGACTGGCCGTTTTATGCAAGCCATAGTTTTCTAAAGTGAGGAATCCGAAATTTTCTGCGCAGCTAAGTTCTGCAGTTTTGTATTTAATGTTTTATTTTGGTGCTCTTGCATCTTGCATTGCACCACTTTGGTCAACCTGTTTAATTCAGTTTTAAGAGATGGGGACCTGATGGTCTGCCATCTTTTTCTGATTTTTTTTTCTTTTATTAGTTCAATTATATCTACTGGATATCTGTGTTGATACATTTTCCGCTTAGTTAATGGAGTACTCAAACGCTGTGCAATTTGCCAGATGATATTGATCAGAAATGTCAAAAGCTTCTATTTATATGAATGTAGTTCTATTTAAATCGTTAAAATCGTTAAATCGTTAAAGTTCTATTTAAATCGTTACTTAAATTGTCTAAAAAATACCCTTTATTTTGAAATTCTTAAATGAGCAACAAAGTTTAACGTATTCTTCCTCTCTTTAAACGCACACAAATTAGCCTTTTTGCAAAATTTGTTGAGCTAACTGGCTATTCCTAAATTAGTATAAGAGCCTGAGTGGAGGAATTTTCAGTCCACAGCCAAAAGAAAAACATGATAAGGGTCAACAGTGGCATTTCGGGTCTTCGCTGTTTTGAAATACTTTGCTAATTTATTTGCATAAACCCACCTTTTACATCGTGGGTTGGTTAGTTAGTACAGAATGAGTTTTGGCGTTTGTGTGTATGAGAGAAACGTGACCCTCCATTTTTAACGATTGACTTGTAATTTCTTGAATGAATTAATCATTGGCGCCTCTAAATTTCTACAAACAAAAAAGTGGGAATTATGTAATTTCTTACACCTACAAATTCGAATTTGTTAGAGTGAGAGGAAACCTGCGGCTTGTCTTACAACTTTTTATAACACAATCTGTCAGTGCAAGTATCGCATACCATTCACGGCTCATGATTAATGATGCCACTTGACCGAGTTACCCACCTACAGTTGGCTGACTGTGAAGCACGAGCTTGATCTGTTACAAAATTACAAACTTCTAAGTGAGTGTGGGTGCGACTCTTGGGAAGAGCACTTGAGTGTGAAGTGACGTTGTAATTTCCGACTTACCTGTCGCACCGCTCCCTGCATCTCGCCGGGCACACTTGCTGCGTACACCAAATGCCGCGCGATTAGCACATAAAAAGCAGCGATTATGCTTAAGGGGATAGCATAGTAGACCAAGAAGCGCATCATCACCATAATTTTTGCATACTGCACGCCCCACTCCTCGGGGAAGGGGTAGCACACCGAGAACGATTTGCTGCTATTGATTTCGAGTTTCTGCTTTTACGGAAGGAAAGAAAGAATGGAATTATTTTTTGTTTTTTTCTTTGTAATATGTGTGTATGTATGTATGGATGTGTGTATTTATGTATATGTCTGTACGTATGCAAAGATGTATTTGTGCCAGCAGCAGTCTAGTAGACCAGAACAACTTGTTTACCTTAACATTGGTGCCTAAGAGCGCAGGTATAGCACAGATAATGGCCAAGAACCAAATGAACACAGCAATGGCGATGGTCATACGTGTGGCACGTTTGCCGCCACCTGCAATGGAGAGAGATGTGATTTTATTTATGTTGGCATTTTCGACCCCACTTTGCAACCGTACACATATTTGTACATATATCTTTGCATGTATGCCATGTTGTATATTCTCGTTGCAAGAGGTGAGATAATGGAAGTGAAATTGTAAGTGTATTCCACTCACCGTGTGCATGAAATTTCCTTAGTGGGTCCACTATAGCAAAGTACCGATCGCCAGACAGCGCAGTAAGTGTGAAAACAGAAACGCCAATCGATACGTCTTTAATAAATTCAGACAGCGTACACAGGAAGCTGCCCCAAGGCCATGAGTCCACCGTATAGACTGTAGAGGTCAGTGGCACCGTGGTGACAATGAGTAGAATGTCAGCAATCGCCAGGGAGAGAATATAACTGTGAAATAAACGCAATTAAAGTTGATAGAAAAAGGATTATAAAAAAAATGCGAATATAGGTAAGAAAATAAAATAGGAAAAAGGATTATAAAAAAATGTGAATATTGGTAAGAAAATAAAATAGGAAAAATGAGTTGGTGCAGCTGAGTTTGGCGCCGCGCGGCGTCGTTCACTGAATTCATGCAGACAAAACTTCCTACATACTTTTATACTGCACTTGGTTACTAAGGTTGTCGATTTATTTTGTGTTATATTTAATCATCGAATATACCTCGCTTCACACCGTTGAATCTCGTTTTTTATACATATTTTATTATTAATACAAACAGGCGCGCAACGAGGATTTGTTTTCGAGGGGGTCGGGGTTTGTATGAAATTCCCTCACTGTTCTACGAAAAATGAATAATAAGACAAAAAGAAAAACTTTTTTATATGAAAATGCATTAAATCCATATCACTATAGATGAAATTAAGCCATTTAGTCGCATAAAAAAAAATAAATTTCAGCAAAGTTTTCTAAAATTATTTCTACCGTTGGAATTTGAATTATTACACTGTGCGACAGCAACAATGTCTTTGACAACCCCTAGTGAAATTTTCCAAGGAATCTTTTTGTAGAACATACCACCCTTTAATATCCAGTTTAAGAGGAATTTTGAACAATTTATGAAAAAATGAGTTAAATAGTCACATAACGGTGGGATTCAACGAGTTAAAATGTTCAACAAAAAAATTATCATTGAATTTTAATAAAAGTCTTCTAAAACGAATTTTATGAAAAATCAATATTTGTACTGGATTTACCATATTATTTAATATGACATTTGATCAATATTGCGAAACTTTAATACACAGTAAAAAATTGTGACCCGGTAGACCAAAACCCAGATGGGGCTTTACTATTCCACATGAGTACTTTCATTTGCAATTGGTTTGGTTCGGCCCGAGCCGATGACCTGAAAATTGTCACACTGTGTTATTAGAGTTTGAATTATTACACTGCACAACAGCATGTCTGATGATTGGGTTATGACACATGATCTTAGTCCAATTTTTTATGAAGATTTCAAATCTGTAACTGCAATTTCAGTATCAGCTCTTGTTAAAAAAATATGACACATAAGTCGTTTTTGCCAAGACACAAATTGTTTTATAAGCCCTAGCTTTATGTGTAACGGGGGTAAAATTGTACGAACCTTTGATACTAGAAGTGGGTTTATCACGTTCTGTTGACCGAGAACAAGCTTTTCCCGAGTAAGCCAATATTTTTTAATTCAATGTTGTGTTTTAGCTCCACTGTCCCACAAGCAAAGAGAACAGGGATACTTTGAGTAACCACTTTTTGGCCTAGAAGGAAGTTTACCATTTTTAAATCGACACATACCTATAAACCAGTTATATTCCACATATTTAATTTTGTCTAAGGACAAGAGTTGTACATTATTTTTTTGAGTAGAATGTTCAATAGGAAACGACCCACGATTGTGGAACAGAACGCATTTTAGACTCCGTTTTGATGAGTCTATGAATAAACGCTACTCATTAGAAACGTTATTTTGTAATCCCATTGTAGCCATTAAACCAGGTATATCTTTACAAAATCAAAAAGTCATCTTCTTCAGCAAAATATTTCAGAAGATTTTATTCTCTTGTGCAGTAATAAGAAAATTTAGTTTCCTTTGTTACTAAGTTTCTTTCTTTTAGCCTAGAAGCCAAAAGTTCAGAAGTAGACTTTGATAGACCCAAACTTCTGAAAAGCTCGTTTAAATTATCTTGGCTAAATGGTCTCGGCGTTTCCAGGTCACATTGAAAGTCACTAACCCTACAATCAGTTTTCGCCTTCAAATACATAGGCTCCTCTTGTGAAAAAAGTTGATATCCTAGGGCCCTAAACACGTCTATATACCGACCGTATGCAAGGATATTCCCATTTGGCTCGATTTTTCCGGTTAACGTCGTCGCGGTGGCTCACAAGTTCCTTCTAGACCATAGCAGTTTCGTACTCAAATAGAGACTCAAGGCATATTTTGCATGCCTGTTGAGGATACCAAGGCTAATTTTTCATTTCCATCAGGTGACCAAAGTAATTTTTGTAAGCCTCAATTACGAACGGTGTCACATTTATACTCTCCGCAAATAAAACAAAATTGATTCTACCGTATTGATTGAGCCAAAGAATCTTTCCGTCGATTGCTATTTCTGTCTCATGCAATTCAGGGAGATTTTACAAAAAATTAAACGAACTCTTGGTCGAATCGGTTGCCGCTGTATATCAAATTTTCATACTCCATAGTTGGAGTAGCAGTAAAGAACTTGGAATCGGCCGGAGCGCTAGTTGCGATATTATTCGTGTATACGCACTTTAGCAGGTAGGCGGGTGATAACGCGAAAACCAAAATGGATTGAAAGTCTTGAAAATACAGGTTAGCGACACTGGAAAGGCCTAAATAAATTCTAACCTTATCAAATATATAAAAATCGGAAGAGGTTCAAAACCACTGAGATCAACCATAACAGTAAAAATGTAGATTTCTGTTGTCTGTATGTACTTTAAAGTTTTGCCTTGCACATTTTTACTATTAAAGGAAAATTCGTAGTATTGTTAAAATCTCTGTTTCCGTTTTCCTTTTACGAATCGTCTGATTGTTATGACAGCGTTCGAAGCGTCCATTTGGCCATAAAAGTTTTCAAAGCCAAGTAAAACAAGTACAGCAGCAAAGCCAGCCTATATTGGGCCAGCATCTTTAGCGAAGAAAAGCATTACCAAGTAAGATGGACATCAGTAAATGTCGAAGTTTGTAAGGAAATTTTGATTTCGTGCTTGACTTATATGGGAATTAACATCGGATAGAAAACTTGTATTTATTTATTATTATTATATCTAAAGTATATCAAGCAAAAATAATCCCAAAATGGGACCTAAGACAAAATCAAAAGTTAGAAATTCGTTGCGCAGTTTTGTTAATGGGATTTATTCTCTTTGTGTTTTTTGAAATTCGACTTTTTCTTTTTATAGTACATTAGTGATATTATTACTAATTCTTACTCGGAATTGAGTTTTATGATGTAAATTGCTTAAAATTCGTAATTCAGTTATTTCATGTGCTTCCTTGGAACAGAATACTTATGAATGTGCACCAGTATAATGACCTTTTCCACCTTTTTAACTTCATCCCATTACATTTCGAGCTTTACGTAGAATTAAATATTCAGAATATATTTTGATACAATTGCTTGTGTTTATGTATTTTCATATGAAATGGTACTACATATATCGGGTGTTTTTTTATTTACATGAGAACTATAGATATCGATTACTATGGTTTGGCAGCTGGCAACAAAAAAATAAATCTGTTTGCAAAGGTCATGCGCTGGCGGCATCATTGGTCCTTAGTTCTTTCGAAATGGAGGTAGGAGCTGCCGTTACGGTGAATAGCTAGAGCTATCGAGCCATGTTGACTAAAATTTTTATTCCAAAAATTATTCAGCTAAACATCGACGTTATTTGGTTCCAACCAAAGGGCACGACGTGCTTCACAGCGCGCTTGACAATCGATTTATTGCAATGTACGAGGGCGGGTCAATAAGTCCGTGACTTTTTGTATTTCTGACCTCTTTACTGAAAAAGAAATACTGCTCCTGTCAACAGGCATCTGTCAGTTGACTCCTGCCAAAATTTGAACGTGCTGCGTCAGTTAGTTTGTGTTTTACAGCTTCCTTTATCAGACTACCCAGTAATTTGAGGAGAAAATGAAAAAAACTGAATTTCGCGTGCTTATTAAGCATTATTTTTTGCGAAAAAAAACCATTACCGAGACCAAAGTTAAGCTTGATAAATACTATAGGGACTCTGCACCATCGATTTCAATGGTAAAAAAGTGGTTTACTGAATTTCGTTGAGGCCGTACAAGCACTGAAGATGCCGAATGTCGTGGACGCCCAGTTGAGGTCTCTACACCCGAAACCATCGAAAAAATTCACGATATGGTGATGTCCGACCGAAGATTGAAAGTGCGAGAGATTGTAAAAACCGTAGGGATCTCGCATGGTTCAGTGGTTTCAATTTTGAATGATCACCAGAGCATGAGTAAGCTTTCCGCAAGATGGGTGCCGCGTTTGCTCACAGTCGACCACAAACGCAAACGTGTAACAACTTCACAGGAAGGTTTGGCGTTGTTTAATCGCAATATGGAGGAGTTTTTGCACTGTTTTGCAACCCAGTACGAAACAAGGATCCATCACCACACACCAGAGACCAAACAATAGTCGAAGCAGTGGGTTTCTAAGGGTGAATCGGCGCCAAAGAAGGCCAAGGTGGGTTTGTCAGCCAATAAAGTTATGGCGACTGTTTTTTGGGATGCTCGCGGGATAATCCACATTGATTACCTTCAGAAGGGAAAAACAATCAATGGGGAATATTATGAAAACTTATTGGACCGATTCAATAACGTTTTGAAAAAAAACCGACCTCATTTGACCAAGAAAAAAGTTCTTTTTCACCAAGACAATGCAAGGGTGCACACTTGTGCAGTTGCCATGGCAAAAATCCATGAATTGGGCTATGAATTGCTCCCTCATCCGCCTTATTTTCCAGATTTGGCTCCGAGTGACTACCTGAAGAAATGGCTTGGTCGAAAAAAGATTTGACTCCAATGATGATGTGATCTCGCAAACAAAGGCCTATTTTGAGGACCTCGATAAATCATATTTTTTGGAAGGGATAAAAAAATTGGAGAAGCGTTGGACAAAGTGTATAGAACTCAAAGGAGACTACGTTGAAAAATAAAATAATTTATTTATCAAAAAGTCTATGTTTTATTCCAAAATTCACGGACTTATTGATCCGCCCTCGTACAAGCCATACGACTACATTTAATAGAAAAAGTAATACAAAATTGGACTGAACGAATGGATATCATATTCAAAAAATAAATGCGATGAAATTATGAAAAAATAAAAAAACTAAAAGGTTTTAAGAAAACCAAAAAATCCAACAACATTTCTGTTTTTTATTATCATTTTAAGCCCTTAAAAAAACACCTGATACAAGTATATCGCCTAAATTCTCTACAAAATAACCATACAGTGTGTGTTTGTCAGATATGGAACCCAAATCATTGCTCTAAATGTACTTTCCCCAGCTGACTTATTAATTTGAATGCCTGCAGTGAACTGAAAGGAATTACAATAAGTTGTTGCCATGGTGGTATACGGGAAAGTTTTTAAGCTCTAGTGCCGACACTCATTTGGTCTAAGGCCAATTTATGCACACGATATCACTCTCAATTACAATGTGAAGAGACAAATTGTTCATCATAAATTTTCATTCATCACTCCCCCCTAAATTGTATGGCCGTAGGGGCACACTGCATATCTTTGCTGGTAGTTTATTACCTAAAGTTTTTGCCAAGTGTTACAGATTTGTGCTGACATTAATCAAAACAGAAAAAAATTTGGAGCGAAACTGGAAAATATGTAATCCAAAATGAATGTGGCTAAAATAGAAATAAAACGAATAGCGTCGTTAATGAAAACGTTTTCATCACCGTAAATACTTAGGAGTTGAGGGAAAAACCACACACTTCTACTAAATATAAGTATGGACATAACTCATAAAGTAGATTCAATTCGAAGAAGAAAATAATTTGCAGATAAAGTTAGGTTAAAGTTGTTATTACACATTTTTAAGAATTTTTTTTCATATATGACACAAGTTCGGAAGGCTTTTAAAAGAGGAAAATGCAAAACAAGAAAAAAAATTTGGCCAAAATTATACCTGATTTTTAGCGACTTTAAGGGGGAACGCTACTGTGGGGGGTCAAAAAATAGTCGATTTTTGGGAATTTTTGTTTTGTAAGTAGAAATCATTATTCGAGGATCGCACAAAGGCAATTTATTATATATGTATTAAACTATGTTGATGTAAATTTTTATTAAAAAATATTGAAAATTTACAAATTTATGTAAATGGACGTAACGAGTTAAAAAAATATGACGTCATCTTGTGGCAGCGATACAGCAGTGAATAATCATCTGAAATCAAAAAACCAGACATTTTAGTAATCTACACAATAGTGGCTCTCGTTGTAGGTAACCGTTTTTTTTTTTGACCAAATGGTGGTTAAAATTGAATTTCAATGTGTTTTTGTCACCATTGTTTTGATTTTCAACAGGCCCAAAAAAATAGTTATTTTCAAAATTTTGAAAACCGGCTACGTACAACGATACAACTTTGAAAAAAAAAAAACAAAATTAAAATCGCTTCATTAGTCTTCGAGAAATCGTTGCCACCGTATCAAATAAAGTCGTTTCGAGAAAACCACGTTTGAAATAAAGCATCGTATCGTAAGCGCCACGGGGCCGAGCCGACGGGTGCTCACTTAAGTGCACATAGAATCGGGAATAAAGCGAATTTTGCTTTTTTACCACATTTTCTTGAGTAAGTTATACTAACAATTTATGCAAAAACAAAAAAAGCGATTTTTTTGAATTTTCGCAGTGGCGTTCCCCCCTAAAACTTACACTTTATTTTACTAAAATGGAATAGGCTATAAAACTGCATACCCAGAAATTTTCTAAAAATTCCGATTATAAATGTTAATGATAATTTCTTGAAATTTGTTAATTTTTTTGACTTGTGTACGAACTTTGGAACTTTGACTTATAAGGTTTTTATTAAACAATGCTCCATATTTTTATAAAAGCTTTACGAATAAAATATTGCGAATATTGTAAAAATATAAAGTGACTTTATTATTAGAACACAAGTTTAGATATGCATTTGAAAATTTTACCCTGACATAATTGGCGCCTACATCCTTTGTTGGGAATTCGGCCGAGCTCCTCCTCCCATTTATGGTGAGTGCCTTGTTGTTGTTCGACAAATGAAGGGACCTAGAGTTTAATGCCGCCTCCGAACGGCACATGATTTTATATGAGTACTCAGCCTACCGAGAGTGACCACTTTCAGAAAGCATTTACTCGATTATTTCGCTATTTCGTGCCTACAGCGAGCTTCGAACCTGTGTACTACCGAATGGAAATATACTGTTATTAACACACGCTACAATGGTGGGGCTTAAACAAATTGTTTTAAGGTTTGGAAAAATTAAAGATATAACCGCAGTGCTTAGTTTCGCTTTAACCATGTGCTCACAATTTTTTTTAAATAATGGCTAGCTTTGATATAGGCCTATAATTTCTAACGTCATTTTTATTGCGTAATGTAAGAGAGCTTCCATGCGTCAATGAAACTCCCCGACTATAAAGATTTTTTGAATATAACTTTCAGGGGATAAACCAAGATTGGACAATTTTTTATCAAAACTCAGCATAAGTTTGAGAGGAAGATTTCAGTTTAAGTAAAAAAAAAAACAATAAATAATTGGCGCGTACACTTCTGTTAGGTGCTTGGCCGAGCTCCTCCTCCTATTTGAGGTGTGCGTGTTGATGTTCTTCCACAAATGGAGGGACCTACAGTTTTAAGCCGACTCCGAACGGCAGATATTTTTATGAGGAGCTTTTTTCATGGCAGAAATACAATCGGAGGTTTGCCAATGCCTGCCGAGGGGTGACCGCTATAAGAAAAATGTTTTTATTAATTTTATTCGAACCAACGATCTCTCTGTGAATTCCGAATGGTAATCACGCACCAACCCATTCGGCTACGGCAGTTTAAGTAAAGCATTACTAATATTCTCAAGACAAAGAAAAATAGTTTCAAAGCTCAAGGCCAAATCTATCAGAAAAAAAGTTGCACAGAAGACCAAGTTCTTCATCAACAAAATTTATTTATTTATTTATTTTTTCTTGAATTAAAGCTCAACTCCAATAGATTACTAATGCTTAAAGCTTAGCATTAGTCACAACTCAAAAAGTGTATCCCCAGATTAAGACTTGACTTGAAAGTCTCTCGTGAGCTAGAGAATATACCTCAATTTTTACAAATTTGGATAGACTGCATTTCACAACGTGTAAGTGGTTCATTACGACTAAACTTTGTCTTGTAATAAGGTAAATGGAACATATTGGAGAGTCTAAGGTTACGAGTGGGATAATTAAAAGTGTTAGTTCCAGTAAGAAGTGACATTTGATAAGATTCGTGACTACAAGTATGCACCTCATAAACATTACCGATGAAATTTTTCTTCTAAAGTTGGCAATGCTAACAAAAGGCAGGCAAACTACAAAGCCAACGAAGGGAATGAATTGCAAATCTAGTGAAACGTTTCTAAACCTTCCCAATTCTTGAAGATTAACCCCTATAGAATGGATACCAGATAATGCTGCAATGTCAATGATCTGACAAGAAAAAAATAAAAATTATTCAGCGTAGAAAGATCGTGGAACTTCTTTGAACTCCTTACTATAAAACCGAGCATAGATATAGGCTTGGAAATCATAAAGTCTATATGTTTGGGAAACGACATTTTCGATTTAAATTGGGGGTTATAAATTTTTCTTTTCATACATTTTCGTGAGGGTGGTAGTGCTTAACTTGTAATCGAAATCAATCGTAACTTTGCGTCTACTGAAGGACAAGTCCTGGCATTTACCAGCATTAAGAGGTACGAAGTTATCATTACACATAGCTTCCAATCATCTGCAAACATCAGACAACGCAAATATTTGGAATGTCATTAACAAAGGTTAAGAGAAATAGTGGCCCGAGATGGGACGCCTGAGGTAACCTTGATGGCACCAGATTTTATATAGTTTATATTTATATATACATATTTTTATTATTGTTGTTCTCTTAAGTAAGCTAGGTGTTTCAAATTTTTTTAAGACAAATATTGCGAATAAACTTAAATTCATAATAGTAGATCTTCTCTTAACAAAGCCGTGCTGATAAGGCAATATGAGATCTGAAATTTTGAATATAATCAAATCATTAAACAGTTTTTCAAAGAGTTTAGGTATACTAGAGATTTTGTTGATCGGGTGATAGTTTTGGGCATCCGACTTGCAGACTTATGTATCGCTATGATAAAATATTTTTTCCAATTATGTAAATTTAAAAACTCAGAAAATAAATTTAAAGCTTCACTTGAGCTTCGCGCTTGACTATTATATAATAATACTAGATTCTAGTAGTTCCAGAAGGTTTTGGGATTTGATTTAATATTCAACTCAATGTTATGAATTTTAGTGAGATGTATTCAAATAGTTGACATTTTTTAACGTTCGTTTATATTCTTTAACAAAATACAAAAGATTTTTAGTAGATTTAAACTTCTTGAAATAGTTATTTTAGGGTTAAATAAAAATATATATTTAAAACCCGTTTACTTATATACTGCTAGCTTTAACCCGCGGCCCCGCTCGCGTAGGAATAGTTTTGAGGGATTTAGGATATGTATATAAAAGAATTACAAACAATAATTTCATAGAAAATATTTTTTTATTAATAACCATAATATTACAATAGCCGGCATCCGTTGCTATGCCTCGTTGAATAAAATAAAAGCAACAAATCAGAGAAATATCAAGAAGAATTATTTTTATTAATTTTCTGTCTCAAACGGTTTCTGAACTTTGCATTTGGGTCATAGTTGAACAGCTTATGCGGATTATAAAGTCTAGAGTGTGCTATAAATAGTGGGAAATAGGAAAAACTAAGATTTTTTAGATTACATTTAAGCAAATATTCGATTATTAGTGACGAATGAGAGTGGTGGCGCGGCCTAGGGGCTGTGGGAAGGGAGTTCCATCATAAAAACATGCCTATAACCTTCATTGGATGAAAATATGAATGTATAAAAATTTTTCAGTCATTTGGTGTTGCCGTTTCGTAGTGATGCGCGGACAACGTACAGACATTCACCTTTATAGTATAGATATTTTCAAGTTAAATTGTGGCAAAATAATGAATATCTAATATTTAAATATGTGCACACCGCACATATGCATGTATCGTATGTAGTATACGCATATCTGACCACTCAACATTTTTTTCCTATACCGATCAACAGTTTAGCTTCGACGGCCTCTAGAGAACAACATTCTTTAAATAGCTACGAGTATTATCAATCAGATTATGGGAAATTTGTTTTTAGCCTACTTAATGTACATTTATTGACAGATAGTCAGTATTATAATACTTCTGAAACTTTCGGCAATCATCGGTAGTAAAGTAAATATTCGTTTGCGTCTGACTACTGACTATTTTCGGTTTTCTCTGCTGACGCTCGGATATTTATTGCATTTGATAAGCTCAACTGAATTACGGAAAATAACAAAGCAGAACGAAAATAAGCTGCTAAGGATGGAATAAATACTCGCATTACATAGGTATTTAAGTACACTCATTTATAAATATTTCTTTCGACTCAGCTTAAATAGTAAAAACGACATAGAAGTAGAAGTATGTAATACCGATGCGTCAACTAAAAGACAATTGAGGTGCATAAATAATATTGTTGCATCTCGTCATATTTAGTAGTAAGGAGATTTTAATGATTGTTATTTAAATTTATATGTGGGACTGACTTGAATTTTATAAATATTAGAAAATAAGTAGTTATTTTCATGGAGCGTTTTAATTTGCTGTTGTTGTTGTTGTTGTAGCAACATAATATGTACGAAGAATGCTGCTGGAGTGACAGTCTTTGGCCGGATATAAATCCGGGTCGTTCAGGTAACGTAGAACCGACTGTCGTGGCAACGGATTTGCTGTTGTAGTTAGTTGTAGTGCCAGGAGCCAACTAAAACTAATCGTCCGACACGGCGCGCAAAAAAGGAAAAGGAATCTTTTGTTTGTTACTTCTGTTTACATACATACAAATAGGCCGCCTTGCCACGCTTGTGAAAATTAAGTAAAAAGTAAAGCAGGCGATCGATTCTCATTCTGTGTAAATGCGAAGTGAAAAGAATTATCGTTTTCACAGACACTTCGCACTCTGTCTTTTCACAAACGAATATTTTGCGATGCTCGTTTCTGCTATGATAAAAGTGTTCCATTTTCACTGTAGCCACGAAACTTTTGCAAGTACGGTATTCAAATTTCAAATGACATTTGTTTTGAAGCTGGAGTAAATTTGACGAAAATATGCCGCAAGAAATTATTTTGCTTGATTTAGAGCAAAGAGTTCATGATGATGATGACGAATTTAATAATATTTTGAAAATAATTTATTATTTATAGGAATTTGTTGATAGCGCTGACGTTAGTTCCCCTACAAATATTTCAAGTCGTGATATTTTGAACATTGTAAAAAGACAACTTTTGCAAGCAGTGGAATATGCTTTTGCCAGTAACTTTCAATGATAAAATTTATTCATGTTTATTTATTTTTTTCCATTCGTTTTTAACAAAAACATTTGTTCATAAGTTGCATTAGTTTAAAACTATTGTTTAAAGGTATTTGAATTGTACCAAAATATTTATGCTTGAAATAAAAATACCTCAAATAAGTTCCTTTTCTTTGGTAAGAAATATTAATTATAAATATTAACTGTTCATAGATGCATACAGGTGGTCCGGTGTTTTTTTTACAATATTTCATGTTTAATTGATTTTCGTTAACTTAATATAAGGTTGTCAAAAAAGTCTTGCGGTATTTTTATTGAATTTTCAATTGTTCATAAAATTGGTTATAATAATGCGATTTAAGTCAAATATGCGCCGTTTTGTTCGATGACGAGTTCCCAACGAGATGCCAACTTCATAATGCCCCTCTTATAGAAGCTCGCTTCCCTATTGTCAAAAAACTCGGAGAGCCAATTTTCACAGGACTCTCTTGAGGACAACTTCCGACTACCAAGCTCGTTCGCCATGGACAGAAATAGGTGGTAATCACTTGGTGCGAGATCCGGACTATATGGTGGATGCAAAAGAACCTCCCATCCGAGCTCCCGGAGCTTCTGGCGCGTCACCAAAGATGTGTGTGGCCTGGCGTTGTCCTGATGGAAGACAATTCGGCCTCTGTTGATCAAAGATGGCCTCTTCTGCATGAGTGCTGCATTCAAGCGGTCCAGTTGTTGGCAGTACAGGTCCGAATTAAGCGTTTGGCCATAGGGGAGCAGCTCATAGTGGATGATTCCCTGCCAATCCCACCAAACACACAGAAGATCCTTCCTGGCCGTCAATCCAGGCTTGGCCACCGTCTGGGCAGCTTCACCGCTTTTCGACCACGATCGTTTGCGCTTCACGTTGTCGTAAGTGACCACCTTTTCATCGCCAGTCACCATCCGCTTCAAAAACGGGTCGATTTTGTTGCGATTCAGAAGCGATTCGCATGCATCCATATGGGCAAAAATGTTTTTTTGCGTCAAGTCGTGTGGCACCCATACATCGAGCTTCTTTTTGAATCCAAGCTTCTTCAAATGGTTTATAACGGTTTGATGACTCTTGCCCAGCTCTTGGTCGATGCTACGGCTGCTACTATGCCGGTCTCTTTCGATCAATTCAGCGATTTTATCGCAATTTTTGACGACAGGCCTTCCGGACCGTGGCGCATCTTCGATCACCTCTGCACCAGAACGAAAACGTTGAAATGGTGCGGTGGAAATGGAAACTGTATCGGGCCCATAAACTGCACAAATTTTATTGGCAGCATGAGATGCATTTTTGCCTTTATCGTAGTAGTACTGTAAAATATGCCGTATTTTCTCTTTATTTTGCTCCATGTTTGCGACGCTATAGCTCACGAACGACTAAAAGCAAACAACAATTAATCAAACACGTGTTAGCACGTGAAAAGAGCTTTCCAAAAAGCTCTAGCGTGAACCGATTCGACGAATACAACTAGAACTACGCGCTTGCAAAGACAAGCTTGCGGAAATACCGCAAGACTTTTTTGACAACCTTATATATTATTAAGTTAATATATTAGTTGGTGTTGGTGGTAAGGGGGTGTCCCTTAGCAAACCCCCAACAAAATGCGCGCACGCCCACAAACAACTTTCCGCACGTTGCAGCTAGAACTCCACCCGATAAAGTGTGCGGAGAAAAGTAGACTTTGATAGTGCTTTTGTTACTAAAAAAGATCTGAAAAATTATCATATTAGCCTATGACAGTTTTTCAAATAAATACGGAAACATAATTTAAATTCAATTTACGAAATGAACAAAAAGCTAGAATATAGTGTGAATTAAAAAATTAAAAAAGGCAGTTTAATTCAAGAACTTAAAAATCAAGTCGAAAACGCAAGGAGATCAAAGACTCGATTTGATATTCACTTTTATAGAAGTAGAATTCATTCTACCACAATAACTATATAAATCCTAGTTTAAAGCTTTGTGCAAGTTAAGAAAAAACATCTCGTGTTTTCATCGAATTCTTCAATTTTTTCAACAAAATTTTAGGAAGCTTTTCGGTCAAATAGAGTTTTCTAGACACTCAACTATACTCGCTCTTGCACGTTTGCCACGGGCCACCTTCTTCATTTTTTCACACACAAATTGCCATTGAAAAGACAATTTTCATATGAAAATATTTTGCCGCTTCTTTTGATTTTTTCACGTAATGCGAATCGATAGTGTAATGAAAACGGGGAAAAACTTTTTCATTTCACATTTACACAGAACGAGAATCGACCTCCAGTAAACATAATAGGGGTACTCACACAAATTTCAAAACTTTGGTGGTTTGTTAGTCGGCAGTTCGGAAATGAGTTTTGCTGTGAACGACTTTTTCATTTATTTGTGCTAGTTTGGTAAAGATCTTTCGCAGTAGCCGAACTATTTGCAAATTACCCTCGTTTCATGCACTTCAAGTAAATATTCTTGAAATATTAAATTTTTAACTGTACATATTTACTTCCTTCACTTCTTTAAGTTGTAAACTTAAACTTCGTGCCTGATTCTCAAATGCTAAATGCCAATTGTCAAACAGCTGTTTATCATTTTACCTGATACCGCTTAAATTGCCAGGCTTGCCACCGCGGCGCTTTGTTACTTAGCGCTTAGGTGCTTTCGCTGGATTTACAGAAACAAAATAAAGCAATACTGCCGAGAATCGAAGCAAAGAGCTCGATGTGAAGACTACCAATTTGACAGCAGTAGTTTTGCATGAAGTTATAGACTTAAGAAAGGTAGATAATATGATCTGAGCAGCCGAAGCAAAATTGTGAGAGTAACTTTCGCTGCTACGTCATAGGCAACTTTTTTTTATTAACGATTCTTATTCATTTTGTAGAAGCGTCGTACAAAATTGCACCTAGGATATATAAAAGGATGAAATTTAAATTTCAAAGGTTGAGCTAAGAAGCACCAAGTGATTTGGTAACTCCTAAACCACTCAGGCTAAAAAGCGCATTGTATTTAAAGCTCTGGAAAGTAAAAGGGTAGATAGTCAAGGGGGAAAACCGAGAAGTAACGGAAGGTAAAAGATAGGTTAGAATAGAGGTAGTTAGTAAACCTGTTCTCATCAAATCGGAACCCAAAATTCGTAACCTATTCGCTCTACATAAAGTCTGCTACCGCTGCACGTTTTAAACGTTTTTCAGAAGAATTCAACCGAAGTAGTAGTATAGTAAGTTCTATGCTGCGTCGTTGACATGATTTTTTAGTCGTTGTTTGTGAGCTATGGCAAATTGTTTTGTTACTTACACAGCAACAGGCGTGATACAAAAGGAAATTGACAACAAAAATTATTGTGTTGCGGTCTATATTAACGTGGCTAAGGCTTTTGACAGGACTATTGCGCAAATTAAAAAAAATACCTCCAACTGACTATTATCTAATAGGTCTATGAATAAGTTCGTGCGGTTTTTTTTCGAAATTTGAATTTCGGATCATTCCCATGGCTTTTAAACGTTTGGAAATGGTTGATTGATCAACTCCCAAAGTTTTTGCAACCTCTTCTTGCGTTTGAGCCGGATCTTGATCGAGCAATTCCTCCAATTCGGTATCCATGAACTTTGGCGGCGCGGCCAAAATCACCACTTTTAAAGCGTGCAAACCACTTCTGGCACGTTCGCTCAGCTAGAGCATGCTCACCATAAACTTCCGCCAAGATACGATGACTTTCGGCTGCTTTTTTCTTCATATTAAAGAATTCCCCGCAAAAACACATTATTTGGCACGAAATTCGACATTTTCAAGTGTGGTAAAAATATTGTTGTTTACGCTTCAAATAAAAAACTTATACTGACGTTTGTGTCTTACGACAGTAGCTCTCCAATGAATGTTTGGAAATGTGGATCGATGGAATAATAATCAAGTTACGCCATCTGTTGTAAAACCGCACGAACTTATCCATAGACCTATTACTTTTGCGGAGTTGCCTTAATGACGGATATTTTTATGTTAAATTTAGGCTCGCGACTTTTACTAGGTAATAAATTGAAAACCTACAAAACTCTTATAACTTCAATCTAAAAATACGGCATCGAACTATGGGGAACAGCAAGCAAATCAAACCTTAAAATAATGCAACGACTACAATCAGAAATCTTAAGCACTATCGCAAACGTAGGCTGTTACATAACCAGAAGATATACACAGGGACCCTAAAATTAAATTTATTGAAGACATCATTTGAGAATGCAGCAAAAATCATATTCGTAGGCTACTAATACACACAAACCAAGAAATGCTGAAAATTCAGCAAAGACAAACACGAATAACTCCAACAGCCTTAGCAGATACTACTTATACATCAATAAAATAGATATTAGCTATAATTCTTGTGTGAACCTATTTTGCGTCTTATGTCATATAATTCTTATAAGTCTCATCCCTCTTATGCTGTAAAAAGAAATGCACTTTAAATAATGATTTAATGTTACACTTATATTTAATAACTGTTATAAAAATTACTAAGTGTTGAAATTTGACAGATGTAATGAATTGAAAAAGAAAAAAAATAAATTAATTAAAAAAAAAAAGATATACAACTTTAGTAACAGTTGGTATGCCAAGTCCACGATGAAGGTATGGTGCGTTTACTACGCTCCGCAGGATTTTATTTTACAGACGTAAGATAGAGGTGATGTATTTTTGGCCATCGCATTTTCAAAATTGTGTACCGAAAGTGCATATACTGGCCTTAGTGTTTGTTTGTAAATAAATAATTTGTTGCAGGTTGATAAGCGTGAGTGCCTGCTAATGACTTAATATAGCTTA
Organism: Anastrepha obliqua; assembly: GCF_027943255.1. NCBI lineage: Eukaryota > Metazoa > Arthropoda > Insecta > Diptera > Tephritidae > Anastrepha > Anastrepha obliqua. The sequence continues at coordinate 80,910,472 of NC_072895.1, read as the reverse complement.
TTCAATTTCGAGTCAAGATTTTATCGTTTTTTCTTGACATGAGCCCAAATATTTGACATGAGCCCAAATATTTTATCGACGTATCGATGAAGATTGACTTCTAAGTAGCGTTTTTCAGGGAAAGACTATATGTACTGGCTTGCTTTTGCTTGGCTTTATTCGCTATTTGTTAGCCAATGAAGCAACAAGGTTAGCACCTGCACGTAGCATTTTCGTTGAATTTTCGATAGTGTCATCGACTGCGAGTATGGTACTGTCATCCATAGATGTTGCAGTTACTTGCTGATTTGCCGATGGTTAGCTCGAGAAAGAAACGACTGGTGCGCTTTGTTAAACTCGGCCAAAATCGCGTAAGCGGTTATCGCGCCAATTAAAAAGAAGAAGAAGAAAGTCGAAATATAGCAGAGCACCCAAAATGCTTCCATGTGTAACGCATGCATTTACATTTTTTAGAGACGAATATGCATTTGCGTGTTTTACGCAAAAGTACCTATCATTAAGATATGACGAGAGCATCTCGCAGGATTGTAGGGACTTGCGCTTTCGGAGGTACCCTTCGCGCCATACTTTGTGGAAAGCTTGCGATACCACAACAAAAAACGGCTGAAAAGTATTTTACCCAAAAAGCTTCTACGTACCTAAAGCTGAGACACTTGCTACATAAGCTAGTCAAATAGACCATGCAATTTTTTTGGCAGATAACGAAGGATTTCAGCCGTGATTAAATCAAATACTGGGGACTTTTAAGCGTCATTTTGCTTATTTCCATACCAACTGGTGTAACTGTAATAATATATTTATCGTACTCAGGGCAATTTCCAATAGGTTCTACCTCATCAGTGCCTTCATTAGGGCTGAAAGTGTTTTCCAAATACTCAGCAAATTGATTCGTTTTTGCTCGCTTATCTTATCCCAGTTTCCCACGTCAATTTTGGTCTATCGAAAAAATTACTCGCTTTCCACAAATCATACTCCGCGCTTTTATTAGCTATGAGTCCAGAAAAAAATCGATTAAATGCATACTTTTTAAAAGTCTTGATCGCTGTATGTACCTGTTTAATTTTTAATTTCCATTTCGTTTTAATCTTTGGACATCGGATTTGCTACCAGTTTTTGCGTAGATTCCGTTTTTCTGCCACTAAGTTTCTGATAAATGGTGGACACTTTTTTCATCAAGTACCTGTTTTGGTATGGGTGTACGGAAATTGTTGCGTAATGAAGTACTGCCTCGCGCTGCTCGCTAGTAGAAATTGCTCTAGCTGAAGTGGAAACTATTTCCAGTCGGTCAAAGCATTGACTAGCATTGCTACCCTTTGGCATTGTGCTGCATCTTTCGATATTAATAAGTGTGCCAGATTGGAGCTGAAGTCAAGACCTGACAG